>NC_140590.1:985879952-986127798 GCF_964204655.1 Triturus cristatus
TCTTTTACTATTCGTTGTCCACTCGCTTGAGATCCAACAAAGTAGGTCTTGTTTATGCCTTGGAAGCCAAAGTTAGACTGGGGTTTCCTCTCTGGTGCAACTATGTCCCAGAAAAGACGGAATAATGTTGCCATAAGCAACACACAGAAAAAGTGGCGGCCGGCATGGCTCGCGGTTGGAGGGTGGGCACGGGTGGTTGCAGGGGAGGGGTTGAAAGGTATCGCTGGGGGGAATTAAAAACCAAATAAACTTACTTGAGGCCAAGTCCCGCTTCTCTGATCCTGCTCTCCTGCCTCCGACTCCAGGACCAGGAAGCAGGCAGCCAGGCTTTCTCCCCTAAGCCCGTCACAATGCTACAATGCAGCGCTGTGATTGGTCTGAGCGACTTGGAGGATTGTGCATTGGAGTTGTTTGGCCTGCTTACTTGATGAGTTGTCTTTCCTTGTTACCATGTCAAAGTCTTTTGTATTTCTTTGTGTACCAATTGTCCTTTGTATCTAAGAGTTGATCAGTGGGGTTTTGTATACGATTGGAATTATGAATTACAAGTAAATTATATTTTTCAAATAAATTGAAAAATACTGCTCCGATTCCACATATGCCATCTACGTTTTGTCTTTTTCAAAAGTTGTCGCTTTCTCAAACTTTTTTCAACATATTTTATGCTCCTAGTAGGATCAGTTGACTTATTGTCTATGTGGCACTTTTGCACGATAACTACTGTGATTGCCCAAGGGGCAGCTTTATGTATTTTTGCTTTACAGATTACCCCAGCCCCTTGTCGATAACTTTAAATGGTACACCCTATTTTTGGTGTTTAATTAAATGGGTCCAGAGCAAGCACCACATCTACTCGTTACCACATGAATGGGTGCCAGGAATGATTTTATTTTTTGTACAGTAAGGAGTAGAGTAAAAGCAGCAGCAATGCGATGCTTCTGTAGACACTTAAGTGCTTCTTGAAGTTGTGTATTTTAGCAGAAAAGGATCCCAGGTGGCATTTCCTGAAGCTACTAAGCAGTCTGTCAAAATCAAAAATCCACATTTGCTTTATTATTTTTATATAACTGTGGGTTTGTTTTCACTAATTCAGCAGCATAGGAGACACTACATTTCTGAAGGGGGTGGGGGTCAGGGACAGCTTTAGGAACTTTTGATTGATCCTATACAAATTGCTTGAAGTCTGTGATCCCAGACTCTGATAAACATATACAATCACATAGTTTGCGGATTCCAATTGATTGTTTAAGTCTAGCATGCTCCTGAACAAAACTTGATGAGACATTGACGTTTCAATTTGATCTGTAAATGTTTACGCAACATCCACTTTAGTGAACCATACTTGAATAATTGTTTTCTTTCGTTCCGCAGCATAAATGTACCTCCTGATGAAGGAAAATTTTGGCCGAAATGCATGTAGGATTTAATGAGAATTTATGGATGAGGATTTAATAATGGATTATTTCAATTTAAATTACCATGAATATCATCATTTGAAGAAAGAATAAAAATGAATATTGAACAAATACTTTGATAAACATTGCAGCGGGGGTCACTACCTAGAGCAGGAAGTGGCCACTGGCTGATACTTTTCAGGGCTTCCTCGTTGCCCTACATGCCTGACTTGAAGGTGGCAGATGAATAGTGCTGAGAAATGACTGTGGCACTAGATCATCCTAGATCGTCCAGCCAGTGTGTGGTATATGAAGATTATGGTCCTCGTCAATAGCTGTGGGACGGATGCAGCCAGCACACTTCGGTTTCTCCTCCTCTCCCTCTGTCGTCACATGACGGCTGCATTGATTCACTCCCCACCTCTCCATACACATTATCACCACTTGGATTCATCATCAACAGAGACCTTTTCTCCAAAACTCACATTGCAAATAAAGCCTATGTCGCTTGAGACAAAGTCTGTGTTACATGGAGTTTAAAAGCAAATCTTCCATAACCAGGCAACAGATTCACCATCAAAATCTTCTAAAGTGTTGTGAGGTCTTCGGTCAGCACCTGGCTAAGAATCACAGAGGCACTGGTTTCTGCAGTGTGGCCTAAATTCTTTTAATCATGCTTGGTCACGTGACTTGTGGCATGGGTGAAGGCATGACTAAGGTGCATAAGTGACAGCCTTGCGGGAAAGGGGCTGTCATCATGGTCATAACATTGCCGTAGTTTTACGCCTCAGTGGTGGCTTTGGCATACTTGCTGGCTCCTAGAATTTACACTGGCCCGTCAAAATGCATTCTACATGCAGCCAACCCCGACCTACTGTAACATCATACTTATTTTTGACTATCAAACTACAAAAAAGGAAATAGATCACACATATGGATTGGTATGTTTATGAATCTATTTTAACCAAGAATAGATCTACTCAAAGATTTGAATGATAATGGTATCTCAGGATGGTGTACAAGGACTGATGTCCTTGCAATATGCCCTCATTGACTCAACCCAAATCATTGCAACTCAGATGACTAGCAAATCTGTGAGTTCGATGTGTCCATGCACACAAAAAACCGGGTTGTGGAGCAAGATTGAGACAACGTGCAAGGTTAAGGTTGATATGTATGGGGTGAGCAAGGTATTATTACGCAACACACAGTAGACCAGGATCGACTTGCACACTACTTCTGAGGAGTACAGTTGCACACCACAGGAGCAATCTAGACTTCAAAAGCCTGAATTCAGGAGACCAAAAGTGCATTGTATGATTAGCAAAGGAATTATTGCATATACAGAATCACCTCAGCATAGGGGAAAAAGTAAGTCACTGAATAATCATGGAGTTGTGCACGTATTTTAATGCGTTAGCCTGGATTAGGTTATGTATTGGAATGGGTACTTGCCAACATAAATGAGCAAATTAAAAATATATTTATATTAGGAGGAGCCAAGATGGCGACCGGGACGGCAGCGTAGACTCCCGGCTCCGTGAACCTCCGCATCCCGCACGGATATCCTGCACGAGATCCTCAACCTGTGCTACGCGGTCGTGTTTCTGAAGGAGAGTGGCACCCGACTGTGTGACTCCGAGGTTTCTGGCTGCGGTATCGCCGGAGAAACGAGCATTTGAACTTTGCGGCCTGTGCGGCCCTGGAGCCGGGACCTCAAGTGGACGCCGTGGCCGGGTGGCAGTTCAACAACAGCGGCCTGTTGTGACTGGGCGGAGGCGGTCCACCGGAGCGGTGCCAAACTCGGCCTACATTTCGTCGTGGTCGTTTCTACTGTCAAGTGTAGCGGTCCGAGTGCATGCCCGTGGGTGCAATTCTCAGATCCTCCGGTGGCTGCCCCTGCCTTTGATGGTGAGCTGCCCGGCTGCCGCCCGTATCCTGCCCTGATCATTGCGGGCCGCCCCCGGCTTTTTACGGGAGCGGGTCCGTAGTGGGGACGACTGTTGCCCGTGACCACGCAACGGATAACTTTTCGCCTGCCCCCGGAACCCGGTCACCAGCGACGTGGCCATCGAGACGCTTGTCCCAGGGTCCCGGCCCCGGTGAGGGTCGGGCATACTTGGCGGCCATCTTGTTGCGATGAAGCCTACCATCCTGTCCGCTGGGTCGCAGCGGGCTTGTGAGAGTGCGACTTTTGGGAGTGTGGCGGCGCGATCGCAGAGAGCTGTGCTGGGGTACGGCGACCTCCTCGAGGCCCTTGGTGCTCTTCACTCCTCCTTGATTCATGGTGTCGGGGTCTTGGGGAGTAAGCTCGACGGTGTGGCGTCGGCGTTGGGGCAATGGCGGCCCGCCTGTCCGCACGTACATAGGGACTACCCACACTGCGCACAGGAGGACACTTTGGCGGCCACCCCTGAGGTTAGTGCACGGCTGGACACTCAGGCCAGTATGCTACAGTGTGTTCGTCCAGCTGAGGGCCTGATCTGTCCCGGAGGCATTGGACCTGAGTGGGGTGTGGTAGCCTCGTCCCGTACGTGCCCTCCTGCGACCCAGGGACAACTCCAGCAACTATTGTCTGCTTTGGCTGCTTCTGCCTTCCTGGACCTTGAGTGCAGTGCATATCCTGGGGCAGCACTGGGAAGCCTGTTTCTCCACGCTGCGGACTGTGTTGATGCTCAGAGACTTCCACCCCACCTGTGTGCGTCGCTTCTCGGACGTTTTTGGACAATCCTCTACCTTGGAACGTCGGATATGGTGCTGGGTCGAGGGGTAGGCATGGGCAGAATTCCAAAGAGTGGTCAGGGATAAGGCTGATCCTTCAGGGGTGGTCATCTAGTGGACGGGCGGGCTCAGGGGTTGCGTGCTCTCCTGGCATGGCTAACAGCATAATAGGTGCATAGTGCTCCCCATCTTTCTTTGAGAAGATCGCTTTTGTGCTGTTTATTGTTCACTTTGGGGGAAACTTACCGTGCGGGAGGGAGAAGCCGGGGGTATGTTTTGAAGGCCCTCCTCCAGTTTATTAATACTTTCTCCACCCCCCGTCTGGTGGGGTTCTTTTCCTACTTCTTTTTCCCTCTTCTCCTATATTTCGGGTCTGGTTCCAGGGCGACAGGCACACTGCTGGGGGGGGGCCGTACTCATCTGCAGAGGTGCAGGGTGGGGGGTTGGGGGAGGGGATTCTTTCGTCTTTTATCTCTTTTTCCATGGCCTCCTTTTTCTTCTCTGATTCTCTTTGTTGTTCTTTTTCTGGGATCAGTGTGATACACCTCCTTTGCTATGACTCGTTGCCGCTCCATGTGTACCACAATTTCCGGGGTGCTCTCCGGGAGTTCTGGCGGGGAACTGCAGGCGCAACTGCTTATGATACTCTTCCTCATCTTGATGTTCTTGTGTTTGCGCCATTGACCTAATAGATTGCTGTAAATCGTTTACGTCTATTACTCTGCATACCTGTAATTGCTGTTTGAAAATTGTCTGGCACCTGATCCTTCTGCCTTGTTTCATTATAAAACGAAAACCTTTTTCTCCTGGTGCCCTACCTACGCTGTTCACAGTATTAGCATCAAGATTCTGCTCCCCGATGTGCTGCCTGTGTTTATACTTGCCTGTTTTTGCTCTGATTGCTTAGCGGCCGGCCCGGGGGGTTGTAGGCCCATACTTGTTCTCTATTGAACTGTCAATAAAGGTTTTCAAAAAAAAAAAAAAAATATATTTATTTAGTGCACTGGTACCTCAAAAAGAAGCGTCTTGGCACTGCCAATCCAACCTGAACAGAGTAAAATACATAATGGGGGGGGGTTTGGGGGGCGGGGGGCGGTCTTACAAAATTGCCATGTTAACTAAAAAGGTCTTCAGAAGTTTCCTAAAACTATAGTGATTGGACTATGAATGTAGAGGCATGGGCAAAGCTTCAGAACTGTCACAGAGCAGCCTCTCATACTGTTTTTTTAGGTCTCGCCTGACCCAGCGCATGCGCTGGTCTGGCGAGACTTATTGAGAGGGCTCCAAAAAGTGCTACCAGGCCAGCCTAGAGCTACAGTGCATGTGCACGGGCGCGCGCACCGCGCTTTACCGCGATTATTTTCACTTTCGCGGCCGCAAGGCCGCTATGATGTTTGATCGTGATTGCGATCACAATCACTTTCACTTTCGCGGCCGCTTGGCATAGCCAATAGGTCTCGCTTTTGGGACCTTATAAGTATTTAGTTATGCAACTGTTGCATGGCTAAACACTTAGAAGGTCCCAAAGGCGAGACCTATTGGCTATGCCAATGCTTAATTATATTTGGGACTGAAAGCAGACGCTGTGAGTTAGAGTACATGGTACTTGTGGAAGAGTGCCATGAAATATGAAGGACATGTAGGTGCCAGGTTTGGCTTTATACACCTCTTTATGACAACGACAAAATGTTTTTAAAAAACTTCTATAAGCAATGGGCAGCAGGTGAAGTGAGGTGGCATGGTAGGCAACAGATCAATAGGTTAGAATGTTACCTTGAGTGATTGCTTGGGTTTAAACCTATTGCAAGCATTCTTCTCATCACCATTTGTTTGAAGCATTTGTTATTGAAGCCGGCTAAATCCCACTTGTGTGGCCACATCCCTTAGGTACCTTTAGGCCTCACCCATGCATCATCTTTCAGTCTTCCCAGCTCTTGGTCCCATTTGTCCCACAATGTATCCAGCTGTGGGAAGCAGTTGGTAAGACGTGTGGGGTATAGTTGTGAGACTACATGTTTATCCAAGGGAGACCCCAGGACCCTATACTGTAACTGTGTTTCAACTGACGCAGCTGGTCCTCGTGGTTCTGCAGGATGTTTGTCATCTGCAGGTACCCAAGATACTGTGGTCCTGCAACTAGGGAAACAATATCATTATCCCGCCAAATTTCTCCTATCTTGGAGATGCCTAATAAATCCCACTTCCTGTACTCCTGCCATCTGTCATCCCTTTAGTGAATTTGCCTACCCCAAGGGTGTCTCCAGTGCCACTTTACCCTTCTAGACCAGGGCCTGCATGGCCCTTCTCCATATTTTGACTACAGTAGCTGTCGGGGTTGCAAGTGGAATCACCCTACTCACGCCATATAGCTAACAGACATACCCTGACGGGTGCATTGTCCATCTATCAGCAAATGGGGAGGGCATCTGATGAGCCGCAAAGACCCAATCATAGACAACCAGCAACTGGGCCACCCAATCATACAGCCCTATATATTGAAGAGCTACACACCTCCATCCAGGAGATTCCTAGTCAAAGCAGAGAGAGCAATCCTTGGTGTTCTTAACAGATAGAAAGGGAAACTTCATGTAGTCAAGTTTTCACTGTTTAGATTTCTTTAGAAAAATGTAACAAAAACTATATATTAATAATTAACTTTGGGGATTTCTGCAGTAGTGCCGATATACTATTCAAGGATTTTGAAATGATAAATCTGAATAACTATGATTTGCCAACTTCCCAGATCAATAGCTTTCCTTTATTCTAGCTGTTCTGTATTGTATGGTATGGTATTGTATTGGGTGTGTGGTTGGAAGGGTGTTTTTCACGTAAGCCTATGCCGAACGTATTTCCATGTTGTGCGTGATGATGACAGCAGTGTTATGGGATGCAGCTCCTGGCAGTGTGAAGGGTAATGGTATGTGAAAGACTGGTGTACAAATTATAATGAGGGCTAAAATACATAGGCAGCTACACAGCACCAGCTTGGCCATCAGGGCAGCATAATGCTCAGTGTAAGTATACCAAAAAAAGAGGGGCTAATCAGAAAAACCCATGTGAGAAAGTGAGTTATTAGTTGGGGTAGATGGTAGTCCACCATAAACAATGAAGTCATTCTCGTTAGGTCCAGTAAAGGTTTCAATAATTTAAACCTGATATCAACCCCCGGTTAGCAATGACTCATAGCAGACAGGCTTAACTTAAGAAAATTAATAAAGCATTTAGAAGTAACAAAACTGTTCAAAAGTCAACAACACAATAATAATTCCACTCCATTGTATAAAAATAGAAAAAGATTTAATGAACAAAATGACACCAAAACAACAAAAATCCAAGTATGGGGAACCAGACATCTGTTTTTTAAAACTTTTAAATTAAAGTAGTGCCAAAAAGCATTAAGCACCAACCCCGGCCATCTGGTTGCGCTTGACTGAGACCTAGGCTCGCTTTAAGGTTGCCCACTGGAGTGCAGATCGGATACAGAAACCAGGGCCCTCATACACGGGATTTGGCATAGGGCAGCACAGAAAGTCACTGTGCTGGGCAGCACTATGCCAAAGTGAAAGTGCATGAATGCACTGTATTTATGCAATTTGGTGCATTCCTGTCCTTTCTCCCTGTGCTGATGCCATTAGGCAGTCTAGCACCAAAGCATGATGCAAGGGTCTCCTTGTTGTCGGCAGGATTGTTTTTGTGCAGGAAAGGGAACCTTCCTGCACAGAAACAATCCTAAGAGGCGTTTTCCTCTATTTTTGTGTGCTGCAGAATACAGCACACAAAGAAAGATGAAAAAACTAGGACAAATAAAGATATTTCGCCATGTTATGCCTCACCCCAACGCACCACCCATGGAATGCCACCCAAGCGCTGCGGAAGGCAATGCAGCGATTTGCGCTGCCTTGCTTTACTCTATATCTATGAGGCCATCCAAAGTCACGCATAGTGACTTGGCATGGCCTCATAGATAGGATTTTGTAATCTGCGCCACCAGAGCACCACATGAAGTGACGTTTCGGCGGCGCAGGGGGCTCATAAGTAAGCCTCCAGGTTGGTCACGGTCGGAAGTTTTACCTTCTGACTTAGTCTTTGAAATAAAAGTCGAAGACCGTGAGTGGGGCAAGGAAGCAGGCTGTGGCCGAGAATGGCTGCATGAGGCCAGATAACAGTCGGGTGAGTTTCTGATAGAGCAACTAAGTTTTGGTGGGAAAGCTCAGGGTGGAAGAAATTAGAAATTCTCTTCCAAGGAAGGCCCCATGCCAGCCAGATACTTTTGGCACCTTTGCCCTATAAGGATTTCTACATTCGAACAGTCACATTTTTGGAGCTTGGATTCCTTCAGTGGGCCATGGCTGAAAGCTGTAGCTGAACGGGGCTCCACCAGGCTGAATAACGTCTTTGCAGCATCCCGCTGAATCAGATTTGCTGCTATGGAAAAGCTCTAAGCGGGAGCAACCTGAATCTTTGGACCTATGTCCTATAGACTTGGCAGGTTTGTCCTGGTCCTCTGGAGGTCTTTGGAGCCAAAACGTTTTTAAGTCCCCCTTTTTTTTTTTTTACAGGATGCTAGGAGGAGTACAATTTGACAGACAAGGGTTCCAGGACCTTGGGAACAGCAGTTGGAGGTCAAGACTCACTCCAGCAAAAGCCACCTGTAGGGTCCAGGGTTGGGCCAGTTAGAACTAGTCAGCTGGGCTCTTCAGGAAGAGGAATTCTATTAGCTTGTTGGGCCCCTGTACCTTAACAGGAGGTCAGCCAACTGATTCTTGGAGCTCACTTCTTTGTTCTGGATACAAGTAGGAGCCGGCCCAGCCTTTCAGGTCTCCTCACAGCGCCTAACAGCAGGTGCAGCCTTTCTTCTGTCTTCCACAGGTCCAGGAGTATTCTCAGGAGAGTGCCCAGGGGGCCACATTTATGCCTGTCACTTGCCAGTGGATTGGGGGTGACTTCCGGCCCCTCCCTTAAAAAAAATAAAAAAAAAAAGAAAAAAAAAAGAAAAAAAAAAAAAGAGGGAAATGGATCCTGAGAGTAACCCTAGCCACTATGGCAGCACTTCCTGCATATCCCAATGTAAACAATCAGACTGTATTCTACCTTTACTACGCGGTCATTACTTCGTATTACCATTACTGCGCATATTTTAGTTAGCAGATGCCATTGCTTAGCATGCATTTACTTAGTATGCATTTACTATGCATGTTCAATTACTTAGCATGCACTTACTACGCATAATGGAGTTACTGTGCAAATTAAAGTTTTGAGGTACAGGGGTATGTTTAGGGGTCAGGGTGGGTTAGGGTTTTGGGGAGTAGGGGTATTTTTAGGGTTCAGGGTGCATTTAAGGTTTTGGGGTGCTGGGGTAATTTTAGGGGTCGGGGTTGGTTATGGTTTTGGGTTGTAGGGGTAATTTTAGGATTCAGGGTGAGTTTAAGGTTTTGGGGTGCTGGGGTATTTTTGGGGTTTAAGGTGCGCTTAGGTTTTGTAGTGCTGGGGTAATTTTAGGTGGTAGGGTGGGTTAAGGTTTTGGGGTGCATGGGGTATTTTAAGGGTTCAGGGTGTATTTAAGGTTGTGTGTGCTGGAGTATTTTTGGGGTTCAGGGTGCATTTAGGTGTCAGGGTGGGTTAGGGTTTTGGGGTGTGTTTAGAGTTCAGGGTGCATTTAGGTTTTGGGGTGCTGGGGTAATCTTAGGGGTCAGGGTTGGTTAGGGTTTTGGGGTATTTTTAGGGTTCAGGGTGCATTTAATGTTTTGGGGTGCTTGGGTAATTTTAGGGTTCAGGGTTGGTTAGGGTTTTGGGGTGCATGGGGTATTTTGAGGGTTCAGGGTGCGTTTAAGGTTTTGGGGTGCTGGGGTATTTTTGGGGTTCATGGTGTGTTTAGGTTTTGGGGTGCTAGGTAATTTTAGGTGTCAGGGTGGGTTAGGGTTTTGGGGTGTAAGGGGTAATTTTAGGGTTCATGGTGCGTGCCAGGGGATAGGTTACTATTGCGATACATTTTTTGTTTTAAAGTACCAATAACACGTAACGGTGTGCGTGATAATTAACTGCGAAGTAAAAGCATTTTAAATGTATTTGTATATATTTGCGAAGTAAAATCATGCACACTAAAATCATGCATAGTAAAGTAAATACCTGCGGAGTAACAGTATGCTAAGTAACATCATATATTCCAATCTGACAGTTCCCCGTCTTCCTAAATCCAACATAACCAAACCTTTCCTCCCATATGCAGAACTCTTGTGCCCAACCCAGAGGTGTTGCCATGGAAAGGAGCACCCCCTCCTCTGTGGTCACTTAAAAACTGTTCTGGGGCAGCTCCTCTACCATTGAGATTGGTGCCTGGTTGATTCGATGGGCAAAGCAGTGGGCAGGCCAATAAGATAGAAGCAACTGGCTGTGACCGGGTTGTCTCTTAGATATCAATTAAGTTCCTGGGCACAGCCCAGATGGTAAGCCGGTCAGAGGAACAGAACTGCTACCCACAGCCAAGTCCTTTGACTCAGCTTTGGGAGCAAGTTCACACATCAAAGCATCTATTAGTTGGAAACTCCTGCAAATGGGCTTCTATCTGTAGCAGTTTCCCAAGCAGAAAGAGCAATATTACATTTATTATATCCAATGCTTTCTAAGGAACAGCTAACCCTGCTACAGAGAATATAACCTTTTGGGCCCTTTCTCTGTAAGGACATTTAAAATTAAGATTTTACATGTACTATTCTTAAATAACACACACTTTATCTTGAAGGGCAGTAAGGTCTGCTTAGGAGTGACATATCAATATTTAAAAGGAAGGTGTAGGTCTGTCAAAAGCGATTATTTTGCCAGGTCAAATTTGCAGTTTTAAAACAGATAGTGGTAGGCTTGCAGTCATACATAGTGGTCACTCGTTCAGGGGTGCTCTCTATGAGCTCCTGAGGGTCGGGATCACCAGCGGTGCAAATCCCTGCATGCCCTTGCCATCCACCCTTTGAAATACTAGAATCGAACACAGATGAAGATTTGCAAAGCCGGACTGCCTTTCCCTGATGCCCTGACCTGATTTTTTGAAGAATTGGCGAGGGTCGGCCTAGGTCGCCTGGGTACACATACCAGCCGTAACTCAGCAGATGTTTGTTGCCCAGGGATTCTCCAATTGCTGAGGGTAACTGGCCCCTGCACCCACATGAAGGCGCTAGTGTACTGAGGTACTTACAACCTCAGTGGACGATCGCAGCTGGGTGTTTTGTGTCATCAGGAGGCTGCTAACTCCTGCATCAACATCACGACATCCAGAGTGCCAGGAAGGTTGGTAGGGCCGCACCGGAGGCGCGGCGGTCTCTAGTTTATGGAAAACATTGGTTTTGGACACATTTCGATGCCCTTTCCCACTGGCACTCACCTCACTGGAGACTCCTTGCCTCCGCTCCTCACCTCGCTGGAGGACCTCTGGTCTCCTCTGCTCCACACCTCAACACCACCTTCTGAGGCGAGCATATGAGTGGGACAGGCCGACTAGCGCTTTCTGTATAGGCTCCCGAATGATGACGATTCGCAAAGCTGCGACATGACTTGAGGGCACCGTTTCTGTTGCCTCCATTGAGGGCATTTTGAGGAAGATGACTGGTCGTGCTGAAAGCGGACGATTTGGCCAGATCAGTGACATGACTTGAGGGCACGGTTCCGCTTCATCTCCTACGTTGAGGGCATATCGAGAGAGACTGCCGATAGGGCTGTATGTGGCCTCCACTGCGCTGCATCAAAGCATCACGCTGCCCGAGTCCAGTACAGGTTTTTTTTCCCCCTGGCTATCCATTGGGTGAGTCTTCCCTGCTACTCGGAGTAGGGGCTGACACGTCGCCCCTGGAGCCCCTTGACTAGGCATTTCACAGATGGGCGTTTAAACAGCTTAAATTTCATTTGCTGCCATTTGCCCTCTAACAACGCTGCCATTTTGTGAATCTCAGTT
The DNA here is from genome assembly GCF_964204655.1 of Triturus cristatus. Lineage (NCBI taxonomy): Eukaryota > Metazoa > Chordata > Amphibia > Caudata > Salamandridae > Triturus > Triturus cristatus. The sequence continues at coordinate 985,892,007 of NC_140590.1, forward strand.
CTGATATTAAACCATAGAAATAGAAGAGGCCCTCACTGCTCTTCTCCATCTTGGGGTTAGAGGTAGTGCTTTCTACACCAGAAATAGAACATAAACTCGCTGCTCTTCCTTGACCTGAATCTGCCCGGAGGGCCTGAGAAACTGAAAGAGGACTGTTATACCCTCCTAGAGGAACGGTCATCTTGGATAGGTCAGTCTCCTCATCAACCCCTTCCACTTGAACACGCTACTTTCCAAACACTGCCATCCCTTTCAGGTCCATACTGATGGATTAATGCGCTCTAGCAATGGAGCCTAGCCCATTAATTGTAGAGAGCTTTGCTGTGCAATTTGATCATGAGGTGGTCTAGGAGTCCTCGAGGAGTTAATTGCCTTTGAGCTTCCCCCCCTTGAGCCTTGCCGCTACCCTCTTGCCTATTTATATGCCTGCTTCCCGAATAATCTTCGGCGGTCACTAACTGTTCCATCATAGTACTGTATAGTCACATCGTTCTCGCCACACATGGGTTTGCCTTAGAAGGTTCACGGATCACATAGGCCTCTGCACTCATTTTTCCACTGGCCCCCACGACCCAAACTGTATGAAGCCTGGTGATGGATCCTAAACAAAGGCGGCTCCTCCATTAGGGCAGATGAGCGTCGCACCCCTACTTTCTTGCAGTGCGAGAAGCAGAAACATAAAATGGTATTTTAAACAACCATTTTATGTTTCTGCTTCTCGCACTGCAAGAAAGCAAAAGGTTATGCCTGGTTGGGGGCGGGTGGGTCAGGGAGGAGTGAGTTGCCCAATGCTATTGGCCCGACTGTTTGGTTGGCCCACTTGGGCCGACCAAACCAGTCATGCACACTCTGTATTTTCTCTATGTAGGCTGCATGCAGCCTACATAGAGAAAATAGCCTCCCCATAGGTGCCCGGCTGGGCGCCGTCCTCACCAATCACAATGCTGCCAATGCAGCGTTGTGATTGGCTCAGGGAAGGGGAGGGAGGCTGCCTTCTTCCCGTTCCTGCCAGAGGCAGGAGAGCAGGAAAGCAGCAGATAAACGTGGGACCCAGCCAGGAGGGAAGGCGGCCAGGGACCCGGTAAGGTATGTTTTTTTCCTATTTTTAAATCCCCCCGTACGAACCCCCGCGTGAACCCCCCCGTGCGAACCCTGTACAAACTCCCGCGTGAACCCTCCAACCGCCACCCCACCCGCGAGTCATGCCAGCCGCAACTGATCCTAAAGTCTGTAGTCCTATCCTTGGGAATTTGGGGCCATCGGGCCACAGCCTATACAATTAATTACCCGCCTAACCAATCAAAAAACACATCCAAAAATTTCAAACACAGACTTCTAAAAGCGCACCCAGAAACCCTCATTTCGGATTCCTGCTTCTGCATAAAAAAAGGTGCGCCAATAAGTGACATTATCTTCTTTACGAAAAGACATGCTAAATATAGGGTGGCTTTTTACTCAATGCTCCAAATCATCACATCCAAGAAGACCCCTCAGGGGCTCAGACTTACAGTTGCCCTCTCTCCCACCTAATAAATTGAAAAAAGCACCTCCCTCTACAACAATGGTACTATCCTTATACAATCACCTGACTACAACCTGGGCATTTTCTACAACATTTTCCCCACCATCAAGAACACAATGTCCAAGTACAAACCCTCACCCTCCCAAGGCCCCCCTTTCTCTGCTGACAACCCCCTAAATCCTCAACTAGTGTCCTCTCAGTCTCGACAGCCCATTTGACCTTACCCCTCCCTGGCTCCACTACAGAAACCTGCGTACTAAATTGCATCTCTAAGACATTAGGAGGGCCAGATCCCATCCCTCCCCATTCCCCAACTAGTCAACATGATCGCCAATCGCCTAGGGCTACTGGGTCAGAGCCACTTAGCCCACTAAGGCACAACATCCCCTCTCATATCCCCCTGTCAACCATGCACACTTTTATAGTGCACACAGGTGTCACGCCAACTTTCTTATCTCCCTAACCAGGCTACCAATGTGACTCAAACCCCAGGTACCTCCTCATAACACGTTGCTACCCCTTCCACCCCATGGCGCACTTCACATATCTACCCTGACTATGAACCTCTCTAATCTTCCCTCCCCTAGAGCTCCCCCCTCTCACAGCTCCTGTCCCCAAGTGCCAGAACCCTGCCCCCACACCGTAATGGAATTCAGACTGGATATTTCACTTGCCCATCAACAACTCAAGGCTGATGTTCAAAGCCTCTTACCATCTCGCTCTTTCAGAGTAAAAGACTCACTCAAGGACACAGATATTATAACCCTTCTTCTCTCTTATGACCCATCATTTGCTATGAACATAGATAAGGTGTGCCAAATTGAAGCAATCTACTCTGACCCATCTAGAGAACCTACAGTTAACTCTAGATCCTTAAATAAGAACAACCTCACTATAGTCCCCACCACTATTCCTTCCTCAGAAGATCCCAACCTTAAATGCATGCTTCTCAACTGCAGACCAGCAGTCCTACATGCTGCAGACAGTGCTGCCCTCACCCTGGCGCATGATCCAGACATTTTAGTGCAGACAGAAATCTGGTTTAATGATTAATCTGTACCAATAATCAACATTCTAGTGCCCCCTAACTATGACATTATCAGGCTTGATAGAATAGGTGGGCTAGATGGAGGCATTGCATGTATACATCGGAACAATTGATCAGTTAGACAATCTGATTCCCTGTTGTCATGCGAATACCTGTGCTTCGAGGTGTCAATCAACAACAGGCAAGCATGCAAATTCCACATGCTCTACCACCCTCCACGAGAATCTCCCTTTCATAGAACAGATCATGGAAATCATCTCTACGAACGTAGACTTCATGGCACCCAGATCTTCCTGGGAGACTTAATCCTCCATTGGAGTGATCTGAATGACTAGTCAGTCAACAGTCTTCATCTTAGACCTCAACCATCTCAAATATGTGATAGCCCTACTCACATCACGGGAGCTACCTTAGATCTGTTCATTGGTAAGATCAACTCCATTCAACTTGAATCTATCACCCCATGTGACTTGACGGACCACCATTGCATCTACTTCCTCGTCTCAGAATCAGTGAGAACCAAAAGCTCAGCCGAAGAAACCTAGAGACAGGCAAAGAAGCCTGAGAAACATTAACTTGTATATGACTTTCCGCACAGATAACATCCTGCCTCCTCCTCCGGACATGTCTGATGTCGGTGACCTTACAGACCACTACAGTCGATCCACGACTAACATAGTTTACTCAATGGTACCCCTACAGCTATAAAGAATGCCCTCCAAAATCTCCAAACCTTGGTATAATGGGAGTCTAAATACTGAAAGAAGAAATCTGAGACTTGCAGAATGTTTGTGGAGATCCTCTTCCTCGTTGACCCTCTTACTCAGCTGTGATCCCTGAGCAATCTATATGACAAATGCATCAGATGCTCTAAAGCTAGCTACTTCAGGAAACAACTAGAGCAAGCAAAAAAAGACCCCAAAAATTGTTTGAACTCATTAAGCTTCAATCTAACAACTAACCTAGCCCTCCCTCCTTGGAACCCTCTCAGCAGCCTAACTATGAGGAGTTTGCTGCCTTCTTCCGTGATAAATCAACAAAGCTCGAACTAGAACTACGGACAGCTTGGGAGAAACTACCTTCTACCTTTCCACACACTGGGTTAGGTGTGCCCCTGCAAAGTCTGGTTCTCCCTCCAAAAACAATGCCTCTTGAAGCCCATTCAAAACTGTGGATGTGAGCACCACTCACAAAACTCTGGCTACACTGAAACCTTCCAACCATTTTAGTGATCCCTTGCCTCTAAACCTTGTCAATGAAATCAGATCATCAATACTCCCGCTCTGGACAAAGATAGTTAATGCCTTTCTGCTTCAAGGTTCGATCCCAGATTGCCTAAAGTTGGGGCAGGTCACACCCATCCTTAAAACACCATCAGCAGACCACACTAACCTCCACAATTTCCATCCAATCTCCACCATTCCAACTCTGGCAAAACTCAGAGAAATGCATACACACCCAACTATGTAGCCACAGTGAACAATTCCAACTGTTAGACAAATTCCAAACAGCTTCTGTCAGGGTGATAGCATGGAATCCACTCTCACCCACATTGTTGACGATGCACTACGAATGCTGGACCAAAATGAGTCATGCCTTCTGATCCTCTTCGACCTTTCGTCCGCTTTTGATATGATCAAACAAGATACTCTCATTGGTCTACTGGAGCACAGGATGGGGTCATCAGGGACTGTGCTAAACTGGTTTTCCTCATTCCTACGCAACAGTACCCAATGGCTGAAGGTTAATCAGTCTCTGTTCAACCCCTCTCCGCTCACTCTGCGTGTACCACAGAGGTCCACACTTTCACCCATTCTCTTCAATCTGTTCATGGAGCCTCTAACAGAAATGCTGAAATTGTCCAACATCCAATATCACATGTATGCTGATCGCACTCAACTGTACCTGAAAGTCTCCTTCCTAGAGGACATCAGGTCTCTCAACTCAGTAACTCAGGAAATGCAAAGTTGGTTGACACTCAATCATCTGAAATGGAATGCTCTCAAAACAGAGCTCCTCCTCATCGCCCCAGACAAACAGTCTCCAGTCATTGCAAAGTGGGTGCATCAACTTACAGCCCTCAACTTCAATCCAAACATCATTGGTTCTACGAGCTCTCTAGGGATTATGCTAGAACATGCAGAAGCACATTAGTGCTCTCACCAAAGGTGCAAACTGTCAATTGAGCATCCAAAGGAAAATATAAACTGTTCCTACCCCACAATGACCTCAAGACCACGGTGCAAGCACTAGTGATCTCTAAACTGGGTTATGGTAGCGAAACCCTATGTGAACTTCCTAGATCTAAGACGGCACCACTTAAGGCCTCTCTCAATTCCACTGCAAGGCTCATTACAGGCTCCAACGTTATCACATCCCTCCTGAGTTAAAATCACTAGATTGGCTCCAGTATGAGGCAAGGATACATCTAAAATGTGCATGCTTGTCCCACATAGCTCTATATTTCAACACCCCATTATATCTTGCACAACAACTTGAGCTCTCTGGGGGCTCTAGATCCTTCAGGGACTCCAGCACTTTACTACTCAAGCCACAGAACTTTCATAAAAAGAAAACTTACAATCGAGCATCCTCAGATATTGCACCAAGATATTTGAAACTCCCTGCTACCTGAAATAAGACTGAATAATTCCACAGCTTCCTTCAAAAGGGAAGTTAAAGAGACTCTGATGAAGAAATGTCTGGGCTAGTTCCCCAGCCCACCCTAAGACTCGCTATCTTACTCTGGTCTTTATTGAACTGCTAAGATTGTTATAATTTAGTCCTTTTCCTGTCCGGTTGCGTTATTGTCTACAGCTTCCTTCATAGGAAAAGTTCAAGAGGTTCCGAGGAAGAAATTTCTGGGCTAGATCCCCAGTTTTACCCTAGGGCTCGTTATGATTGGTTCTATCCATTCCTGGTCCGGTCTGTGCTACTGCGACATTGCTTGTACCTTCGTAACTACCAATCTGTAAAGTGCTCAGATACCCCCTGTGGTCTTGTTTGTTGTTAGAACTGGGAGTCTCTAGTTGGCTGAGGTAGGTATCTTAGTCCAAATAGAGACCCTTGCTTCTAAGTCAGGGAAAGGAAGGACACCTTCTCAGATAGCCCCTGCTCACCCCCTTGGTAGCTTGGCACGAACAGCCAGGCTTATCTTCAAGGCAAAAGTGTGAAGTATTTGCAACCACGCTCTCAGTAACCCAATGGTAACACCACAAATGGACTCCACACGAGTTTCATGAAAACAATGATATGTTTATATAAAAAGATATACGATGAGACCACACGATAAAAATCCAACATATGCGTATTCGTAATATTTCAGCTTGCCGGGTATTAGGCCAGCAAGCCCTTGTAGGTTCTTGCAGTATTAATGAGCAATTCTCTATGATCCAGTGCAGTCCTAATGCAATGCTATGCAGTTCGTAATGCAAGAATCAGGCACTTTGTAATGTAAAACTAATGCAGTTCGTTATGCAACAATCAGGCAGTTCATTATGCAAAATTATTGCAATGCGTAATGCAACAATCGGGCAGTTCGTAATGCAAAATTAATGCAATGCATAATGCAACAATCAGGCAGTTCGTAATGCAAAAATAATGCAATGCGGCACCGATCATGGTGCTTTGGACGGTCTCTATGCCACTCTTACTGACTTGCGGTCAACTTCTGCCAACATATGCCACACGGGTATGGTGTAAAATGAATTTCCCCCCCCCCGATGGGGATGGTTCAAGGTCCTTCCTTGGCAAAGGCAGGCTCGGGCCAGCGGCACAGCTCCGCTGGGGATGCCAGTCCGGGCCGATGGCAATGATGAAGATCTCAGGCTGCAACAGGGCACACGCACACAGCGTCGCTGAGACTCCCTTGAGCTCCGGGTGCACATGATCACAGGGCAATCCTCATGAAGGTCTGAGGCTGCACGAAGCACACGCACCCAGCGTCACTGAAACTCGCTTGAGTTCCAGGTGTGCATGGTCACAGGGCAATACTCACGAAGGTCTCAGGCTGCACAAAGCACACGCACACGCACACAGCGTTGCTGAGACTCTCTTGGATTCCGGGTGCACACGATCACAGGACAATCCTCACGAAGGTCTCAGGCTGCAAAAAGCACACACACAGCGTCGCTGAGACACCTGGAAACTTTTGTGTTCCTGAGTTTCCACAACAGGGAGTCCACTCTCCTCAGGCCCTTGGGGATAAGTTACTTCAGGACGCAGCACACAGCAAAGCCCTTTAGCCTCTCCTTGGTTAAATCAGCAAACTGCAGGCCAGCCCCAGAAAGCACAGCAAGGGTCAGTCCTTTCCTTCAGTCTCTTCAGTTGTTTCTTCCTTGGCAGAGGTTCCTCTTAACCACAAAGTTGTTTCAATCCTTTTCAGTCTTGAACGGTTCCATTCCATTGTTCAGGGGTTTCAGTTCTCATAGTAATATCCCTCAATGTCTTTGAAGTCTTTGTGTTCAGGGGGGCACTGACCCCCGACCAAACCAGTTCAGGGTGCCTCCCTGCCAGTGACACCTTATTTATTTATTTATTTATTTTATTTGCAGGTTTTTATAGCGCTAGAATCGACTCCAACTGGAGTATCTCTGCGCTTCTGGCGTGAGAGTCCTATATCAAGAGTGGGACATGCGGAAGGCATTAGATCGCATTTGTGAACAACAGGGTTTTTAGTTGTTTCCTAAACACCAAGTGTTCAGAACAGGAACGAATAGCTACAGGAAGACAGTTCCACAATTTAGGTCCCAACACTGAAAGTGCCTTACTTCCGTGCCTGGCCTTCTTGGCACGCGGCACTACCAGTAAGTGCCCATTGCTGGATCTGAGCGTTCTAGATGGAATGTATGGGATAAATTTATTTTCCAAATAAAGTGGACCTTGTCTGTTTAGGCTCTTGTATATTAAGCAGCAAGTTTTAAATTTTATCCTTTGACGGATAGGAAGCCAATGGAGTTCTTCTAACAGAGGCTTTGATGCAGTTCTTTGGGGGGCATTGAGAACAAGGCGAGCCGCAGTGTTTTGTATTACCTGAAGTCTATTCAGTACTCCCTCATTTGCAGAGAGTAGGAGACCATTACAGTAGTCAATCCGACTCATGACAAGGGCCTGCACCAGCGTTTTCCTGAATTGGTCAGGCAGCAATGGAAAGGCTTTACGCAGCAAGCTAATAGTGTGGAAACATACACCTGCGACAAAGTTCGTGTGTTGTTTCAATGACAAATCCTGGTCAAGGCGAACCCCCAGGTTTTTAACAAGCTGCTTGGGCTCAGGTGCTACGCCTAGACCAGGAGGCCACCAGTCAGGAGTCCAAAGTATTTTTGCTTCACCAAACAGCATGACCTCCGTTTTACTTGCGTTACACTGTAGATAGTTGGAGGACATCCAACATGCCACAGCTTCCATGCCTGCAGAGAAAGAGCTCCTCAATTCCGGGGTAAGAGTCTTAAAAGGGAAGAGGAGCTGCGTATCGTCCGCATAAGACACGGGGATGAAGCCAAATTTGCGCATCACCTTCCTTTGATAGTGGGGGTCTGGATCCTTAATCACTCAGCAGGAGATGGAGCCATTGTTTTATGGCAGCAACCCAGGCCTCTTCACCTCCAGGGGCTACTCCTCCCCCCTACACTCTAGATGCAGTTCAGCATGTTGCTTTCTCCCCTCCTCCCCCGGGTCAAGACATTTGCCAGATCCTATCACTTTCAAATCCAGACAGTCAATCCACAACCAGGCAGAGACGCACAGAATTGTTATAACACAAAAAACAAGCCACTTCTAAAAGAGTGGTTTCTAAACACACAATGCAAAACCACCTTCACAAAAAGATGTGTTATTAAATTGTGAGTTCAGGCGCACTAAACTTCACCTCTCCATCTTAAGCCTACGGGAAGATAGGCTGGAAACATATTACACAGCCTTCTCCAGTCTGTCCTATAGGCAAGCTGGCCTTTCAACAGTGAAAAACGAAATGGAGAGTATTTCACTGTCAGGACATGGTACACACCTCAGTACATGTCCTACCTTTCATACACTGCACCCTGCCCAGGGGGGTACCTTGGGCCTACCATAGGGGTGTCTGATGTGCATAAAAAGGGAAGGGTTAGGCCTGGCAAGTGCCACTGGGCAGGCCTGAGTTCTCTCTTTAAGGCTACTGGTGTGGGTGGCACAATTAGTACTGCAGGCCCACTAGTAGCATTTGTGTTACCAGCTCTGGCACACATAATGCACTTTACTAGGGACTTTCCTAGTAAAACAAATATACCAATTATGGACAACCAATTACCATTACACTTTATAAAGGGAGCACTTGCACTTTGACACTGATCAGCAGTGGCAAAGTGCCCAAAGCATCTAAGTTGGCAACACCATGTCAGAAGGTCTAGTTGGGAGGCAAAACGTTTAGGGAACTTTAGCCAAAGAGGGCCAAGTCCAACATTCGTGCTATACAAAACTCTTTAAATAAATAAATTAATAAAATAAATACTACGCACTGTTAATCTAGTGGTGGCATAATGTGTACATGTAGTTTTACGTATAGGCCCCTGGTACACTTTGTACCATATACTAGGCACTTAGAGGTAAATTAAATAGGTCAAATAGGAATATAGCCAATTTTTACATATTTTATGGGTCAGAGTACGTGCACTGGGGCGTGGTTAACATAGTCCCAGTGCACAGAGTATAAACAAAAACAGCAGCTTTAGTCCAAAAATAATGGGGGTGATCATGCAAATAAAAAAAAAAAGAGGCATTTTCTTACAGTCTACCAATCCATATGGCAACATACATCAGACAGAGATGGTTATGAATGAATAAAAGAATGCCAAAAAAGGGCAATAATCAAGGCTGGCAACCTAAGCAGAAACTAGACACCCTTTAGAAGGCTATGTTTCCAAATACTCCCGCTGGGCCAAAGAAGTCAAAATGTTTGCACCTCAAGCTCCTCATTGCAGACAAGCACCAGTCAGGTGAGCCCTAGTCAGGGCTTGGCTCAGACCAGTCAGACTGAAAATGTGGGGTGAGAGACAAAGAAATTGGTTGGTTGCTGCCCTGACAGTGCAAGAGGAGAAGGTCCTACCTCATGTTACTCTTCTGTCCTCACACCTCTATGCAAACGTAATACTTTCCTTAGCCGTGATTTTCTATGGATTGTAACCTTACTTCTGACCTGCTTACATAATCTACTGTCAGGATTTCATAAACCTGCTTAAGCGCGTGTGTATATTTAGAAACCTACATAAAAAAGGATTCATTTAATTAACATTTTTATTTGATTTATATTTTTTATCTGATATGTAACAATAAAAATAATATAAAAACATTTTTAAAGAAACTTGAGCGCAGGATACACAGATCAAAAATACACAATACCAGAGTTCCCAGAGATCACTTGGCAAAGTAACAGAAGTTTGGCCTACACATTGTCATCGACAGAGAGGGACAAAAATGCCACCAGAGGCATTATGGGGACACAGTCCAAGGCACTCATGATGAGGGGCAGCTCACACAAGTTTTTTTATTTTTGACTTTTTGCCCCCCCGCCCCCTGTCCCCCCCAACATTCCCCCTCTCACTGTGTACACAAGTTAATCTTCAACGACAATAATGCTTTGTGGATCAAAAACGTTAAAAAGAGGCAAAGTGAAACACTAGGGGTTTAGGAAAATCCTCCACCACTTAGCTGTCCCCCACCCTGTCAACTCCCTCCTTTGCTGTAAGGCTGACTAGAAGACTCCTATGAAGGAAAAAATAAACTTATTTTGCTAATTGATATGTTTGGTCTAAAGTTATATACCATCCCGAAAATCTGAAATGCATTTTATTTTATTGTTTTAGGCTGTTGTGACCAAATAACAGCACTGAATTTGCCTCGGTGCCTGTTCAAAGGGCTAGTTGTACTGTCAGAAAAAACAGTAGCTGTACTTTTTAGCAAAACTAATGAGAGCTTTTGAAAGCTGGGTCATTTTCTTGATCCCCAAGAGGTTGTAGATCCGGAGTGCTGTGGCAAACAATTTCATATCTTTGGTACCATGCAGGCTATGAATAATCTGCAACAAAATGAAATTGGTCACGACCATTGTTTATGTGGGGTGGTTTTGCCACCACTATATAAGTGCTTACATGGAGGAAATACATATCCGCTGTAGACTCTACATACATCCAACTGAATGCTCCTCGTGGCGCCTGAATGTGGAAGGTACTGTCCCTTTAAAACCTAAATCAGGAGGCATTTAGGTCTGCCGTACCCACCCATTAAAACTCCACGGATATATGTTGTCAGTCACCTGCATTTCATTATTGATATCTAGGTTTATACACTGGATTTTGATCCTTTCAAAAAGGGGACTACTTCACAAATACTGAAGGAGCTTCATGGGTGCAACCCTGTTGAGGCGTGGTCAACTCGGACTGGGCATGTGCACCTGTGTAAACACCCTGAGATGAGCACTACGATACTAAGACGGCCCACAGCCCTATCCCTTGGACCCGGCACAGTATTAAACCACTGGCCTAGAGAAAAGCCAACGACTACTTTGTGTCCTGCGCTCAATGAGCCCCCGATTGACTTCAGTTTTCCAGTGCAGCCAACTGGTCACTTTTAAAAAGTATAAAAATGTACAATTAAAACAATATAAAAAGCATTATAAAAACATTATCTAAAGGGAAAATGTAATAATTGAACTGGTTTTGGCAAGTCCTTGATAGACCGGTCTGTTGTGCTTTGCTACCACTGGTGGACAGAACGGACAATTCTGAACGTGACGAGCCGGATACGTGTAAACGACACACACATTTGTCGTGAGTCGGGATGTTGCTTCATGTTATTCCCAACTTCTGTTTTGTTCCTTCTTGCTGGTAAGAGTGCACAATAAAACACCCAAATACATTCCAAACTCAGTCTCAGTATGTACTTCCACTTCCATCTTGTAAGGTCTACATAAATTTCAGGGTATCCAACCAGAGAGGCACTCATTGCACAGCTAGATGCAAGGGCAAGAGCCCACCCATAAAAATACAGAGAAAGCCTAAAGCTGGGGCAAAACCCTTCTGGCTCCATGGAAATGCTAATAAAAATAAAGCTCATGGCGTAGAGAAAACATTAAACAGTCACATTTAAATGTGGGTTTACCCTTCTCAGCCCGCTCCTCACCAAGTGAAATTAAATAGTGCACATCTTCATCCAAGATCCCCTGATTCGAGACAAAAAACTGCACTGAGTGCTTGAAATTTGCCATCAAATTTCAGAGAATTAGATGCAGTTTTTTTTATAATCTCAAAACTGTTTAAGAGACTCTTGTATTCTGGGTGAACGACAGACACCAGGATACGTTTCTGGGCACCTTTGTACAGACAGTCAACCACTGGTAAAACCAAAGTGCCAAATGCGTTTTGTAAAAAATAAATTGTGCAGCCTCTGCGCTACGTTCCCCTGGATGAGGCACTGTAAGAGGAGGATGATGGACTCGAAGATCCAAGACCTTGCGATGCAGAACTGCAGTGATGGGTAGATGCCCGCAAGTCAATGGGACCGTTGTCGTGATTGGACGAAGCCAGATGGCGACTGTGGATTTTGTGTTTGAAATCAGCAGGCCTAGCGTGTTCGTCTGAAGTGAAAGCAGAGGGCGACATGGACTGGAATACATCCACTGGAGAGGAAGGGAAGTCTAGAGCGCTTCCATCGGAAGAGACGGGGCTGCCACAGCGTCCTTGTAAGTTCCGAATGCACTTCTTCTTCCGCCTAAGAACAGTCAAGAGAGTTATCTGTAAACAAAGGGTGAATTAATCATTTCACAGATTAAAAACATGAAATCATTCTATCATTCATTGCAAAAAAAAAGTAAGCAAGCTAAAAGCCCCCAAAGGATGCAACACCACCATACAGAAACCAAATAATAAAAACTCACTAGGCGCCACCTTTTCAGCAAGCATTCACATATGCCTGGTACCTGTCCTAATCTCATATGCAGACAATGGAGATATGAAGGCAAGCAGGGTTCCATGCATGTGTACCACCATGTCTATTAAGAATGGATGCTAAGCACTTCTGCCACAACTGCTGAAGAGCCATTTTTTAAGATGTCCCTGTTAAGATCCACCCCTCTGCAACTAAACAAGTAGAAAAGATACATTCCTCAAGGGGAACTGCACTCCATAGAGACAGATTTCAATTTGTGTGTGCTTCACGCCATGGCTGTAGGCAAAAGCAGAATAGGGGACATGACTGTTGCAAAAGGTAAACACCCACTGTGGAGCATCAAAAACCCAAAGCACAAACACAGGCTTGAGAGGTTTGTTAATTAAAGGAGACAAGAGTCACTGGCAAGGCCAGGGAATGAGCGCCCCAAATTAGATATTCTTGAAGTGATGTATGCAAAGATTCTGCGCATCCCCACCCTTGCTGTACAGATGTCGTAATGCGTTAGGCAAGAATCACTGCACATCTACTTTTCTGCCCCTGACTGATTTCGCAAGTCAAACCAGATTACATTTATCAGCGGAATAGGCTTGAATAAAAGGCAAAAACATGGAATTCGATGAGTTAACCACTGAATATCCCCTCATCACTTCCTCGTCCGATTCCTTACTTAAAATGAGTAAATGTGTTCAATTTATCCCTCAAATCACAGTTTAACTCGGGGTAATGGTATATACCAGGTGGTAGCCACCTCAGCCTTTTTAGACCTACTCGGAAGCAGGACTTTAGAAGGTTGTCAGATGTACAAACAAGTGCTGGAGACTAAGAACTGAACTATGATTTTTTCCCTGGACTATACACCCCGACTAGATCCGGTTCTCCATGAAGCTGCACAGTGAAAACACTTGTGGCCTCACAACTCAATGAGGGTCCTTTGGGATAATCCTTCAGTGTTGACATAAAATCTACACTTTTGATTTAAACCCTCACAGGATTTATATATAATTTTTTGTGTATTGTTATCACAATGAAAACGTGATAGTAACTTGCACTCATGCAAGTCTCACGAGAATTTAGCAGCAGTGAAGCTGGCTCTATTTGGGAAAGCTGAGAGGTAAACAGGTATTCCCCCGCCTGCCGTCCTTGTTGGGGGTGTATAGAGTGTTTTTTGCAGGGTTGTAGGTGGTGTTGTTATAGCACAGACCAAACCTGGGTAGGTAATGGAACACTTTACAAAGCAATAGTATTACATGGCGCTAGGAGGAGGACATTTATCCAGACCTGGGGATACTGAAGCCCCCATAAGCGTGGTATGACCCACGGTAGGGGAAGTCAAGAAGAGTAAGATTATGGTGGGACGAAAGGTGAGTTTTCATATTTTCCTGAAGGTTAGCTGGGAGGGAAACAGTGCGTGGGGTGGGCAGGGCAGTCGGTCACAATGAAATTGATGGCCCCTTTGACAATCTGTTGGCACTTGGATGGCAATCCCTCCAGATTGTTTCCTTGCAGAGAAACATCCTAAATGTGACCGTGAAGGTATATATACTTCCTTGACCATTAGAGGCCTTGGACACATGGTTTTGAAAATTGTACTATTGTACACTTAATGAATATGACATTTATATCTTCACAACACAAGCTTCGATTAAAATACTGCATATAAAGACCCAGTCTGTCCAGTCTACTGATACCTTAGCATGAATATTACAAGCCCTTAGACCATACATTGGCCGTAAAATTGTTAAAAATCAAGAGCACAAGTACACTTTACATATTTAAATACCAACGCATTATGTTATCCAACAGAAGCACATAACTATTTCTCACTTGGTTTTCGCACAATTCCAAGTTCAAATCGCCCTGTAAATACTTACTGAAGATACATACCTAAACCTGGCTTCCTAAACCATGTTTCACATTATAAAGCAGTAACCCTTAAGGTCTATTTTTACATATTTAAAGAGAATCCATGCTACAACTACACAGACCTAGACTGGGAGCCTAGGTTAGTTTCTCCAACAGCAGCTGTACAACATAGCTCGGTGGAGAAAGGCTAAGTGACATGATGGTTTGGCTGGCCCCAGAAGGCCGACCAAACAATCATGTGCACTTGGCTGTGATTACCACTCCCCCCCCCTCACCCCCCTCCTCCCTGGTGCTGCAGCATGACTATGTGAGGTCGTACCCCTCCCACGGATCGCAGCCTGCAGGGCTAAAAATAAAATTATAAAAATGTTTTATCATTTTATTTTTGTCATTTGCCTCTGCTGCCTTTTAGCGGGGTGGGGTGGAGAGTTGACGCTCCTCCACTATAACGGAGGAGCCGTCCCTGACAGGGAGAGCTGGAAATTAGAGGGACTGTTTCTGTTACGCTGTTAACCCACCTCTGAGTTTACATCTTCAGAAGGTCTGTGGATCCATACTGGTATCTCTGAAAAGTGTTATTTTCATCTGGGAGTTATTTATTTTCCTCTGCAGCCTTCTACAAAGTTTGGTGAATAGCTCCTCCGACTCGGTGGTCTTTTTCATGTTGATGGGCTTTATTTTTCAGCTACTGGACACTGGGGTTTATTCATCCCTGATTTAACAAGGGTTACATCGCCATCACCATTCAGTATGGAAATTTAATATATATAGCGCTTGCTACCCCTGATGAGGCACTGAAGCCCCTTTCAGTTTTGTCACTTCATACAACCTCTATTCTGCTGCTATTATTCCAGGTCCTTAATCGGGCTACATTCTTCTGTAACACTTCCTACTTTCAGTGAGACCCATAAATCGCACCATCTTGAAAGAAAAGTAATTTCTTTTGTCATCCAAGACATTCATTTTAGATTGAGATCTAAGTAGGGCAAACCCGCTGTTTAAGAGCCTGTTGCACAGAGTCACCAGTGGAAAGCTTGGACAGACGGGGAATTCCTGCAGGCTTGAGCAACAGTGCCCGGTACATCAGAGGCAGGCTAAGCAGAGGAGAATGTTGGGAGGCAAGCACCCCATAGTGTTCAGCCAACACTTTACTCTTGTCTAGGCCCGAGTTCCCAAGACTAGACCACTGGGCAAAACAGTGCAAGGACGTCAAAGGTCGTGAATGGTGGACATTAATACGCTTTGTTACTCCCATTGCCTCCATGATCTACAAAAGGTACTGTGAGATCTGGAGGCGTGTGGTAAACCACAGTACAGGAACAAAGAGCTAAGGAGGATCCTGCCTAAGAAAGGCAGCATGGGATACCTGCATCTTAACACTAACCTAGGCCCTTGCCTATGCCCAGCTAGTACAAGGCAGACCCACATACACAGTACTCAAGCAAAGCAAACGACAAAACTCTGATAAAAAACCTGAATTAAATCTAGACACTCCATGCCAGCCTTCGATGAGGCCACACTGTATAGGAAAGCATTTGATTCATGAAAAACAGCCATTTTGCTACCCCTTATCAATGCTTCCGTCAATTGATCTGCTGCGGATAGACACATACATTGAGTTCTAGAACACAAATGTAATTGCTTTTGGAAAGTGCTGGGATATTTGACAATAGATCGAATTTGCAGCATGCTCAATAGCCACTACCAGAAACAAAAACGCAATTGCAATTTCTCCCAACTAACACTAACCATGGCTAAGAATATTCTTCCGCATGGAACTATTATCCGTTAGCGTGTTATAGCTTACAGCCATTTTTATGACATGTGAAATTCAGCTCAAGGCTAGGCCCATTCTCTACTCCTATCCATTCGACTGTCTCTCCTAATGTCTTATTCGATGCAGACAGAGGGCCTGGGAATCCCTGGAATCCAATTCTACCAGTGGGGCTATGGGACAACCCTGTGGCACACTGATCTATCCATTCCCATAGAACTGGACCATACAGGATTTTGCCTCCATCTTGCCTGCTGCAGAGGTTTCCTCACACAGGGCAGCAGTAAAGTTGCTTATCTTTAGTAGCCCTCTTTCTGGTAGAGACTATGTAACTGCAGATTCCTCCCCTTTTGAATATTCTGTAGGTGTCAGACTGGATCCAGAAACTTTTAGGCAGTACCTCTGCTCCGTACTGACACCGTTCTGCCACAGAAATGATATGTGGGACCAATATAGGTGTAACTCCCACGCACTGACATCAGTTGCTTCAGAGGATGTCCGTACCCCCAGACGCAAAACCCCAACAGCAAATTGAGGTTTAACCAGTGTGCAGATTCCTAGACTTGGGATCTTAATAATGGGTAGAGACCAATCACAGAATGGGTTGGATGGAAGGGTCGGTGAGGAATCTGTGATTGGACAGATTTTCTGCCAGAAACAGCGTCACTGAAGGTAAGCAAGTTGTTCTTCTGATGGAGACTAGAAATAGCAGATTTCTCACCATTTGAATAGATACTAGAGCGGTACCTCTCAGAAGGTGGGTATGTGAATTGGCTCAAACTGAGACGCTCATGTAGCCACCTGGCAGATGTCCACGACAGGAACCCCACGTGCCACCACACTGGTAGCAGCTTTGGCCCTGGTGGAATGGGCTTGCAGACCTTCAGGAGGCTACTTTCTAAATAATAAATACTTTCTGACCAACACAAAGCAGATCTTGATGCAGAGCATGATCCAAGGCACAGCCTTGCCTTTCCCCCCAGTAAACCCCACAAATATTTGATAGTCCACCTGGTTATTATTGGTACGATCCAGGTAGAAACTCAGCGCTCTTTTGGGGTCCAAGCGATGGAGCATCTCCTCCTCCTTAAAGGGGTGAGGTCAAGCACAGAACGTCGGTAGGGTGATGGTTTGACTGACATGGAATTGCTTCAATGCGTGCTGCACCAAACAAAATTGTCCCAATTACAGTATCTACATATTTTGATGAGGAATGCCTGGCTGCAAAGATGAGATCCACAACCTCCAGAGGAGTCCAGCTCTCCATGCATGAAGGTGGAGATTGCAAAGGCCTGGGTGCAGAACCTTGACCCGTTTAAAAAGCAAGGCCTTCTGGACGGGCAGCCTGATCAAAGGACAGATGCTCAGGGTTATTAAATTTTGGATACCATACACTCCATGCCCAAATTGGGGTCACAAGAATGGCTTGGGCCCAGTCATTCCCGATCTTCAGACCTCTGGGCAGGAGAGGTATAGCCAGGACGGCATACACTAGTTCCAAATTTCACTCTAGGCGAAAGCATTCCTTAGTGACAGGCCCCTTACAAAATCCAACGCACAGAACTGCTGACATTGTGCGTTCTTCTCGATGGTGAGTAAATCGAGCCAAGGTTCTCCCCCTTCACAAAGGAGACCTTGCAAAACCTCCGGGGGTGCAACTACCATGCTACTAGGAGTTGACGGCTGAGCTCATCTGTCCTAGCATTCAAAGATCCTGCCAGATAGATAATCAGGAAGATCCCTTGATGAGTCAGCAACTTTCAGAGGCGTAGTGCTTCTTCCTGGCACAGTGTCCAGGACCCCACACCACCCTGCTTGTTGCAATACCACATGGTGGTATTGTTGTTTCTAAGCACCTGCACCCTACCTTTGATGGACAGAAGGAGCACTTTGAACTGCAAGCAGATGACCAATTGGTTCCAGGTGGTTGACTGAGAGCCGGGTCTCCGTCAGAGACCTGAAGCCTCTGCTCTCCACCTCTCCCAGGTTACCGCGCTAGCGCAGGAGCGATGCATCAGCCGCCACTGTCCTTGATAGGGTAGGGAGAGGGATCTGCTGTCAATCCAAGCACGGTGCAGTAACCACCACTGTAGATCTTTTGCAGTCTCCTCTGAATTCTGGACGTGGTCAGAGAGGTCCCCTTGATGATGGGCACACTCCAGAGCTCACTGCAGAGAATGCATTTTTTTTTTTTTTTTTTTTTTTTTTATTGTAAGAATTTTATTGCACTTCATTAACACATATCCAACAGGTCGCGAATCAGTTATACTGCACTTGCCTACATCCGCCTCGGGCCGGCTACATGCAGTTACAGTTTTTGCTCTACAATGCGAGTTGTACACAGCCCATCAGCCGACATCCAGCGGACCGGCGGCGTGTTATCCGACAATAGGCAGGTGTGAGTCAGTGCTCTGCTCGCTGTCTGGTACATCTGTAGTCTTACATTTTAACAGTTTTTGATGTATTGTATGCGCAGTTCGTTTTTTTAAAACTGAAACTTATCTTATCATTACATTCCCCAACTTATAGGTCTCCCCCTGCAACCTCCCCCCTGCGTCACGGCATCCTCCCTCCCAAGCGTCGGCACTACATAACTGATCACCCTGTGCTGTCATTTGCGGGGTTTCCAGCTTGCGCAAGTTTGCAGAGAATGCATTTGGCACCTGGCATGCTTGACCAGCAATATCAAGGAGGCCAAAATTCCCAGTAGCCTCAGAGTGAACCTCAAAGAAATCAGAGGCTGAAAGCTCAGGATCAAAGCCTGAATGTCCTGAACTCTACTTTCCAGAGGAAGGGATGAAACCAAACCATGTCCAGAGAATGGCTTTGATAAAGAGGAAGGAGAAGGAGTCAGATGTGCCTTTGACATGTTGGTAGAGAACCCCAAAAATGACAGGAGGTTCGCTGTACTCTGGAGGTGGCAGACAACTGCCTGAGGTGAGCCCACCTTCAATATCCAATCATCGAGGTTGAACCCCTGACCTTTGAAGGTGTACTGCTACCACCACCATAACCTTTGTGAACACCTGAGGGGGTACTGGTGAGACCAAAAAGGAGGACAGCTTACTGAAATGCTCCTTTACTACCTTGACCCACAATGAGATAGTGCAATGGGCCTGGAGGGCAGGTATATGGAATTAAGTGTTCTGCAGGTTCAGTGCTACCATCCATTCTCCAGGGTCGAGGGCAACAAGACCAGAGCAAATGTGAACATCTTGAATTTTTCCTTCTAGAGGAAGGCGCTGAGAAGATGTGGGTCTACAATAAGACGAAGGCCTCGGTCATTCTTGGGCACCAAAAAGTAGCGGGAATCACAACCTACTTCTTTCATGGGCACACTCTTAATAGCCCCTTTAGCCAGGAAAGTCTAAACTTCTTGCTTTAATATGGACAGAGGATCCTCCGTCGGTCGGTCTAGGGACAATGGAAGGTGTAGGGGAGTGATAATGAAAGGTAAAGTGTACCCCTTCCAGATTTTCACCAGGGACCCACCTGTTCTACTTAATGTTCTGCCTACCAAGCAAGAATCGCTGGATCCTGCCTCCAAACGGGTGGCTGCCCTCTGTTAATGGCAAGCTTGGAGTTTGGCAGGTGGATCTGCAAGGGGGGGGGAGGAGGGGGGAGTGAGGTGGGGGGCAGTAGATACCACAGCACGTTGGCCCTGACAGTGGGGCCAATACGCATCGCAGCCTTAAAACTGCTGTGCACCTTGCTATGGTTGAATTGGATGTCTGTATAGGGTACCTCTGCTGAAGCCGTGAAGGAACAGTAGGGCTCATGTGGCTGGTTTGGCAAGGCAGAAAAGCCCAGTGAGTGTGCAGCGACCTTACTTTCCTTGAACTGCTCTTGAGCAGAATTAGCTTTTCCCCGAAACAGGAAAGTCTTAAAGGGAATAGCCATAAGGGGGGGATTTGACATCGCCTGCGAAACCAGAGGACCGCATCCAGGTAGATGGAATTGGTGTTGTTAAAAATTGTGAACTTGGCTGCATCACGACAGTCCTATAGGCTTGGGCAAGGGCAGGTCAGGTCTTTTGGGACACCTGGGAAGACTTGAGCCACTGAATACCACAGAGCATGGTAATAGCAGCCCAGGAGGTAGGTGGCATTCATAGACCTGAGGGCCAAGCTGGTGGGGAAAAATACCCTCATCCTGACAGTCTCCGCTAATTTAGACTCCCCATCAGTGGGGAGTAGTCAGGAAGGTATTTGGGTTTGTCCGAATTGTAGCCCCCTGAAACACCAAGCTCCCCGGGGAGGGGTGCAGAAATATGAAATGCAGGACCTCCCAGGTTAAGGGCAGGGCAGTGGAGTCTCACAATCTGGTGATTGACCAGGGCTCCAGACCAAGGTTTGGCTCCTAAAAGGGTATCCATAAGGGCCTTACTGAAAAGCAGTAGATGTCTGCCTTGGCTGGAGTATCGCCATTAAGACATTGGTTGTGACCTCTACGGTGGGGAGCTGAAGGTCGAGAACTCTGGCGCCCATGGCAGGACTATGGCATAAAAATAAGCTACCACCTGGCAGGACTAGAGTGTGGGAGGCGGCAAGGCTTCAGGGCACTATCAAGACCACTTGCTTCTTTAAAGTCATCATAGCAATTTTGCTTCATGATATGGCTGCCCACTTTTATCACACGCTTCGTAATCATTATACGGATGCATGCCAAATAACAAATGTAAAAGTATGTGTCCTTCCTTGTGCGGAGCCTCGAGGGAAGCAGAACTGGCCTTGGTCGAGGCTGAAACAACGCCAACTCAGAGAGCACAATGGGCACCTCATCCCCAAGCAGTGATGTAGTTGGCATCAGTGCTGAAGCTCCAGGAAACGGTGTGGCGACGGAATCGAAATGAGAGCCGGAGGAGGCCCAAAGGTGGGTTCGGAGGGTCCAACTGCTGCTGAGGGCAAGCTCCAAGATCACACATAGGTGCTTTCAGAAGGGGGGTAAACAGTCAATGTTAAGGCATTATATAAATAAATATATTAAAGAAAAAAAGAATAATTCACTGCACATTGGAATAAAAACAATACTCCCCTTCTTTATTCCTACGCTGCACAGCATCTTTGTTGCAATGAATCGAAGAAGGAGCTGGTGTGGGTTTCCATATATTCACTGGGGTAAACACTTCTTTATAAAATGTAAAACTCTAAGAACGATGTCAAAACGTAAGCTGGTGGGTGCTCCAAACTATGTTCAAAAGTGGAACACATGTTCGGTAGCCGCAGAACTACATTCGAGCAACCTCATCCCAAGAAGACGTCCCCTGCCCCATGTCACTGGAGGTCAGCTCCACAGCATGGTATCCCCTCATGCTGAACAGATGTCCTCCGCCAAACACCCTCTGAAGCATCTGATGCATGCAATATGTTTCACTGATTGCTTTTTGAATGTTTAAATTAGAATGCAAAATTAAAACAAGATTTTCGTTTTTCTCAAAGTAGCTGCAGAATGCCTCGGTAGTCTAGAATTCTACAACAGTTGAATACAGGCATGAAGGAGAGAAGCACAAAGCAATGCATACCTCAGCAAGAGGAGAGAAGGCAGCCACAAAAACACAGGCAGCGGTTAATTACGGTTAGTTTGGAGAGAAGGCGCCTTCGTGTTTTCACTGGTGACGAGAATGCATGCAAGAGAGGCATGAACATGTGCTGAGAAGCAAGTGGCGGAAGCAGACGGGAGAGTTTGTGATACACACCTGCATGGGCCGCACCAGTCCGTTTGTTGGCTGAGGCCAAAGCGAGCTCTGCATTTCTTAGGGGAGCCGGGCTCTGAACACAGAAGCATGCGTGGACGAGAGCAGGGGAGGCGAAGGCAGAGACACAAAAACAGAAGAAGGAAGAAAAGATGCAACACAAATTTAGCCACTTGAGAACAACAAAGAAACTTGCAAGCCGAAGTCAATGTCATCAGCACTGGGCAAATCTACAACTCTGAAATTAAAGAGTGGTTAGACACACCACGAGAGAAACAAGGACATACTTCTGAAACACCCAACAATAGCATGTATATGGTTTCTTTACTATGTGCGCTCTTGACATCACACAGGAGTATGCTCCACGCGCCTTCAATAGCCATTTGCATAATGTTACGCAAAGAGTAAAAAGATGGGGAACGTGAAATCTCTAGGGGTATTCTGTAATGTATTGAACACATTTCCCGATATCCCAGAGCAACCTTGCATTTTATCCGTGATCAACCAGGTTGGCGTCAAGGCAAAATATAACAAGAAGAAATATCAGAAAGAATAATTAAGGCTTGTTTTGAGAGAAAACAAGCAAATGATTACTTCATTCACTGGATGGAGCTGTGCCTCTCAGATTTTTTTACTTCTAGATTTAAAAAATATCTTCAGTAGCATGGTTTGGGGGAGCGACTACCTGCAGAGAACTTTTGCCTCCAACTAATTCTACTTTGGGATTTAGTAACTTGACTGTAAGACACGTTTTGAGGTGACTCCAGGGTGCCCTACGTACGGAGGTGGCACAATTAATCAACGCAGGGGACTCCGGGAGGTTAGTGCCTTTTTCAGTGCTGCTTGCCAGTTGGCACGGGTGCCCATGTCAAATAATGCTACTACCAAACAGCAGTATCAAAAAATAAAACGCACTAAACATATTCGCCTCACAGCACCGACCGTAGAGGGACCAGGTCATTAATTTCTATGTGACAATATTAACTAGTGTGCAGCTTAAACCGGGATACTTTACAAATGTTTCTGTTGAATATCTTGGCATTGACGTTCAATCATATTTCATAATCTTCGAGCTTACCATTAGCACTGGAGCAAACTAAGTTTACCATCTTGGACCGAACACTTGACTTGTAGGACTATCAGGTCCGTCATCATCTCTGCGGTTATTGATTTGCCATCAGCAGTATCCGCAAATCAGCCGCCACAGCCTGGCCTCCCATAGCCTATGAGGATTGGAGGGCGGAGAAGGAACTAATCTAATCTAGCATGATATCAACCACGACACCGCCATCGAAGCAGCGTGAAGGGATCCCTGCAAGGGTTGACATATGTGTATCTTGTGACTAGAGGCAAGCAGGAGTGTCGTCTTTTCTGTGAACTTCTATGCTTGTTTTTTTTATTTTTATTTTTTTAACTCCTTCAGCCAAAGTAACAATGTTCATTCAATTCATAGCGTTTGAGGAATAATACTGATTAAAGTCCTGTAGTTCTATTTCAAGATACAGGATATCGTACTTCTTTCTGTTGAAAATTACAGCTGCACACAAAGGACGATCTATAAACGCCTCCCGCTGCACAGATGTAACAAGCCTTTTATCAATGAATGGCACCCTGCACATCTTGTAACAAGTATGTCCGAGCGGGTCAAGGAGGATCCCTGTCTTCGACGTGCTCATGACTGACCTTCACAGGGCTAGTGCCTAAATATAGCTAATAAACCTTGTAGTAAGCTATAAAAATAAGAATACCTGACTGCTGGTAAAAAAACAAAAATGTAACCTATCATTTTATCACTATCCAATAGGCACACACAGATTTTCAGTAATTGTCATCCTTTTGATGTACATTGGGAGAAAAAAAGGGGCAACAAAAAAATGATTAACACTAATTATGTTAGATTAATGCTTCATGTATAATCAAAAGGTGTGTTCTGAGATCAACCTAGTCCTTTCTTAAAACTGCAGACAATGCAGAAAACAATGCCAAAAGCTTGGAAATTAAGCTACTCTAAGATGTTTTAAACAAAATGTTTTTCTTCCAGGATATTTTTAATAATATAAGTGCATAGATAAAATCATGGCTATTGTTCTTTAAAGAATTAGTACCGTCCAAAATTGGTCCTTCGGAATGAGAACAGAAAAGAGCCCACTGCGACTTGGTGCACACTAGGCATGGCTTCTAAGACACCACCTGGTGGACGGTGTTCAGCAGAGCTTGGTGCCCTGCATGCTCTTTGGTCTGAATTAAAAAACGTTGAGGACAGAGTCATCTATATTCCCAAACCTGTGTCACATGTGGACTCTTCATTTTAAACTTCTATTTAAAATCTTCAGATAACCAAGTCACTCCTTAACTTCAGATCCACTGCAACAGATTCACACAGTCTACTGGAGCTCTACATTTCTGCTGATCAGATACCTCGGCCAACCAATTCCATCCAAAGTTATGGGCTGGGTAGTATTGCTTTGTTGAGCATCCATCAAGGCTTTACAATATTACTTTCCATTTTTAACTAACCTCAAGTAAGTTTATACCTCATATATTCTAATCTTCTCTGGATTCAACACACCCCCTGATAAACCTCTACTTGTTACTGCCCCCCAGTGATCGACTCTCTTTGAACAAAACTTACTCTGGCAGTTTGGTAATCTAACACATTTAGGTTTTCCTAATGTTGCTGTTCCAGCTGTACACCTTATAAACATCCGACATCACCTCCTATTACAGGGCAGTTTATTTGGTGACTCTTAATGAGTGGTGGCATGACACATGCGGTGATCCTGCTCCTGCACTCCCAAAAAATGGATGATGCATGAGGTTTCAGATACTATACCTACTATATGGGGTTGAGGGGGCAGCGACCCTCTCTCCCCCTGCCATACTATTGGTATTAAGAATATGGAAGGACACAAATAAGGACTTAGAGTGGAAGCAAAATCTGAAAGGAGAAAACACACTTTGGGTTGGAAAGAGACTGCGTCAAGTCTCTGACCTGCGGGGATTTAAGTAATGGGACATCATAGACACCATTAGGAGACCTTTCATAGACTTACAAGATAAATATGACCACCACTGATGTCAGTTATTTCTCTATCTTCAGCTTTAACACAGACTCACCCCTCTGGGTACCTGACATGGTGGAAGTCTCAGACTTCAGCAGACGAGAAGGATCGCAAAATAACACAAACTTATCACTCCTTAGTTCTAACCATCCCAGACTCCTATGATCAGCTGCACCGCTCCTGGGAAGAGGACTTGGAATCACGGTCTAATGACGACTGCTGGGAGGCAAGGGCATCCCCACAAAACTCAGCCACCGCAACCCAATTCTGTTTTACCCAAATGAAATAGTATCATCATACTTACCTTACCCATCCTAAGCTGTGGAAATACAGTGTTACCACTTCTCCACTTTGCTTAAGATGTGCAACTCATACTGGGGATTTCATCCGCATAATATGGAGCTGCAAAGTAATCGGCCCCTTCTGGAAGAGGGTGTGTGTACAGTCTTGGGCAAGGTACAGGGTTGGGGGCTGCATGCATGCCCCAAGATTACTTACTATCTTGCATGTAAATATTCACCAGGACTCAAACAGATATAATATTACCTTATTGTGGCTGTGACTTCTCATTTCCAAAAGAGAGATTGCCAAGCACTGGAAGGAGGCTGATTTCTCCACCCACACACCACCAACCCCTGCTGGAGGGATGGAAGAGGGGCCTGGATTGTGGCACGAGTCTTGAGAAACCAATTTACCAGACAAGGGTTGCCCACAAAGCCATAATAAAAGCTGGAAAGATTGGTGCCAATATTCGGGAATGTTTATGAATTTGTGTGTGCCACAGCTTCTGTCTGCTGTAAACAAGATTCACTGCCACAAAGATGAAAGAGAATTTGTAAGCTTATTTATCTCAGATTTGCAGAACTCGTGTCTTGAATAATTATGTCATTGTAACTGCCTTTGTGTGTTCACTTGGAAAACTGCCTATTTTCTGCTCTGATGGAAGGGTTTTATAAAAAAAAAGTTCAGACTCGCCACAAACGAAAACATAGAAGTGAAAGGTTTACAAATAATGTTTCTTTTCCAATCCTGAAAGTTTGTACCCATATACCCACTGCAAGAATATACAAGCACACATACGTCAGGCTGAAAGTATCTGGCATTGTGTTTATACAATCATGTGCTTCTCACTCTGGCAGCAATTTTATATGTGGGGGAGCTTTGACACAAATCTCCTGACAAGTGCTCTACAATGGTTTTGCAAGTTACACACCATCAGAATGCTGATTTTTTTTTGTGTGATAGGTGATCACCACAATGTGGTGCCCCTTCTGACACTGGCGCCTACCTACACCATGATCATGCAATGACAGTAGCAGTTGGTAATAGTGGATAATAGTTTTGAGGTACATGCCTTTTAACCTGAACTGCTTACCAGCGCTCCCTGAAACAAATCATGTTGAATGTTATCAATGTACCCCCTTGTTCCCACAGACTATATTTTGTATGCATTAGAGTGCTTGGGTACATGAGTGGTGGCTACATGAGTTGTGGCTACCCTTGAGTTGGGTCCCACCCTAGAATTAGGTTACAGCTTAGTAGGAGTTCCACCACGTGGATGTATGCAGGACTAATATTGTAGGATTTTGTGGTAGTCAGTTCAGCTAGCTCCCCTGCTCCCTAAATGCCCCCAATGTGCTGCTCCTCTGATTCCCACTCACTTCCTGTAGAGTTCACGGTGAAGCCAAGTACTTCTGCCCAAGTTCAGACGTACATCCAATGAATGTAGCAGGAAGGTCTTTCCTTTGTCCATAGGCCTGGAGCAAACCAGTTCCAAAAGATTAGTCTCTGATCATGCAAGTGGTCAATGAAGTGATCAAAAAGCAATGGCAAGTCTGAACACCTAATTCAGATAAGATGAGAGACCTGACCAACAACCACATCCTGCACATTCCAGCACCAGCATCTGATTGCCCAGAGCTGATTTTGATGCCAAAACACAAATTAAGAGCTAGCTGTTCTCTATGGAGCTGTGGGCATCCAGATAAAAAGCTGTCTTGTCAGAACTTGTTCCCCTCTAATGTTTGAGGTTAGTGTGGAATCTGAGTGGAAAATTGGAACCAGGCCAACTGCCCATGCCCAGGACTGGATGTAAGCTGAATCTTTGTGCTTCTCCATTGATCACCTTTCATTTAACAAAGGTCTGTACACCTGTATTAAATGAAGGCACGGACCAGAGTCAGAATCCTTGTCTGTCTCCTGTTCAGGGGCAAGGACTATGTCCCTAAAAGTGAGATCCATGATTCTGAGCCATGCTGAGGATATGCCTTTGAATTGTCACAGTCGGAGATCTAACTACATCTTGTGCTACTATTAGGTTCTAGCATTGCTAAATCACACTGGAGTCTCTGCTTCCCTGCCAAGCCAGACCCAAAGAAGCTGAACCGCTTGAGTGGCACGTTTGAGAAGAAACACGTTTTTTACCTGTAACAACAGGTTTTCAGATAGAATCTAGAAGCTCTTCTAGATTCACATGCTGTGCCTGTATCCTGCCATTTAGTGGTTGGAGTTGGAAAGTGGGACTCGTTTCTGTTGAAACCAAACTTTTTGTTTGTGTGAAACCAGAACCCATAAGAGTAGACTACTAAACCCATTTGTGTATCTCCCCCTAATAAAGAAGAATTACAGGTATGAGTCCGGTGTGTGGGACCCCACACAGCACTTCGGGTTGGTGGCTGATCTGAGTTTTGTGTTAGCACTGAACTGTGTCTGGTCTTGTAGAGCAAAACCAGAATTTTTTTAACAGCAAGAGCATAAGAGAAGTATATGCATCACTGGCAAAGACTGCCTAGCAATGCAAGGCCCTTCTAACGCTGCTCCAAAACTCAAAGGTGACTCTAAGTACCCCCATTTCCTCCCATTAGACCATGGATCGACTAAAAACTTATTGACGTCGGACTGTGGCAATCTCCGCAACAAGAGAGAGAATATCAACAGTAAGATACTTGTGCATCTGACAAATACTCAA
Source organism: Triturus cristatus (assembly GCF_964204655.1). NCBI lineage: Eukaryota > Metazoa > Chordata > Amphibia > Caudata > Salamandridae > Triturus > Triturus cristatus. The sequence continues at coordinate 985,919,854 of NC_140590.1, forward strand.
AGAACAGTCAGTTGTCCTTGGCGATGTTCGCAAAGAATTGCAACTGAAAGAGCACCAGTGAGTTAGAGGGCGATATATGGTGTATGCTAGAATAATGTAATAGTTGGCATTCATTGTGCTCCATATCGTTCCTGGCTTCAGTGGTTGCAAGGACAATGACAACACCTGTCCTAAAGTTTACCCAGTTGTCCAAAGAAGGCCCAAACCTGAGGGAATGGGCATGACAACACAGAAAATATGTTTCTTTTCCTCACAGATAAGGAAGTCTTTTCACTTGGCTTATCACTCAAACAGATGGAGTGACATTCTAAAGAACACCAGTCAGAACTATATAGCACCACGGTGACTGTTCAAGATGCCAGGTCAAGAAGAAGTAAAAGACCTTACAATTAGCAGTTGTGCCACAAATTTAAAAGGCTACCAGTATATGGTTTTTGTGCAGCAGACTTTGGTCCAGAAAGAAATAATAACTTAACTGTGTTATTCCCTCTAAGAATACCTACCTGAATCTTAGCCTGGACTGTTACATTATAGTTATTCTGAGCTTTAGTTATCAAAGAACAATGCAGGTGACTGACGTGATGGAACCGGTGCTTCTCAACTCAGCAGATAAATCATGGTGACAAAGCAGCATCCCTGGATTTATTTTAATGATGCATAGAGAAGACCTCTGTTATCCATCCAATCCCTCCCTGTATGTTTGTTTTTTGTTTGGCATAGGCGAGTGTCACTACTCCCACACCTGTCTGAGTGACCACACTTACTGTTTTGCTAAACTGTTCTCGCTTTTACATCGCATACCTGACCCTCTTGCAGCCTAGTGCCCTACAACATTAAATCGGTCTAACAAAATGCGTGCGCCAGTTCTTAGGTATCAAATGCGTCTACTGAATAGACTCATCAAATCTGGCATGTACTGAATAAATGATTCTTAATATCTTGTCTATCATATAGCACTTCATACCCCCATAACCACTTCAGAAGGATTACAAAGCATGCAGAGTGTTTTATCAAAATTGACCTGCACTTGCATGGGCTTTATAATCGACTACCTGCATATTGTCAAGGTAACCAGTTGGGGATTTAATTGTTATGTAGCTAAATCACAAAAGTAAATCTGGCCACAAAATAAGCTTACAAATATTCCTTTTCCACACCTGCAGGAATGTGCAAGTGGATTTCTGGCAGGCGTACGTGCATTTAACGGTGGATTTCTCCACCAGGAGTGTGGAGAATTCTGCACTCGTAAATTCTACTCAAGGGGCTGGAAGTAGGTGTTCCAAGGAATGGTTCGCTTTGGAAGTTGAGAAACATCCACAAACATGTACATTTGTGGGGACCCCCAAACTCCTATTTTTAAGTCCCCTTTCCACTCTGGAAGTAGTCAGAGATTTTCCCCAGACAAGTGTTGGAATATTTCCCCTTCAAGGGTGGGAAGGGAACACCACAATATTTGGCGAGGGGAAAGGAAAAGGGCTCTCTTCAAAGGGAAAATATTTTACATACTTAGATAAAAAAAATTAAATGTCTATTTCCAAAGGAGGCTCAATTCCTCTTATTCGATCTTCACCATGGAGAACTACAACGTGAAGAGAAGCCTGTGAGCATAGTCCCATGACATTCCCAGAAGTGAGCCTGGAAAATCTTGCCTCACACAGTTTTCCAGGCTTACTTCTAGGGATGTTTGGGAATTTGTGGATGCAGATTCAACTTTTTGTTTCGTGAATCAGGCTCAATACTTCCCTATACATGCTTACCTTGACCACATGTTGGTAGCCGTATTTTAGAGCTGATATAAGACCAGGTTGATATCATTGGCCTTGATATTTTGACAAACTCTTGAGCTGATGTTGCCGGGTCCGAACTCACTGAGCATCTTGCGGACAGGATAATGGATCAGGGATCACATAACCGCTCATGTGTGATATTGTGCAGCATGGTCCTCAAAACCAACTGCCCAACAACTAACCGCAGCACCTCTGCTAACACCAATATGTGAGACTGATGTCTTCTATAGCATTTTAGTCACTTAATATGTGCAAAACCATAGTGCCGATCACAGTAGACTCACAAATTATTACTGTACGATTCTAAAAGAGAATACTTAAACGGGAAGTATATATGCAGCATGTATTCTATATTCTGCTTGTTGTTTGAAAAAAATACAAAATCATTTTCTCCAAAAACAAGAGCCCAATTGAAAAGGATATCAATTAACACAGGAAGATCTCTTCTGTTAAAGCCCAGACTATGTCCATCGCAGTAAGATGTACCAACATGTCAAAGCCAGGCCCAGTGCGCTTACCTGGATTGGAGTCCTGCTGTTTTTCTCTTGTTCGTCTTTTCTTTTTGCCCTGTAGTGACAGAAAAATAAATTAATTGGGGTTTTTTTGTTTTTTTTTATGAATATGCAAATTTTCAACCATGCTGCGAGCTGAACGCTAAGAGCGTGACATGCAGAGAGCGTGCATCAAGGTGCAGATCCAGGAGGGCCCTTCAGCTATGCACAGGGGCCCAGCACAGACCTCTGTTTGGCACAGATCATTATTCAAAGAGGGGAAAACAGTCTGAAACACATGGTTTTAACTCATCAAGAGGTTTTATTTAATCAGTGGTGACACAGCTTAGTTATTGCCACGCTATATTTTAGATCAGAAATGATGGCCTGCTGGACGTACATGTTTACCCAACGTCCCTTCAACCTGCCAGATAAGTGCGCTTCAGATTACAGCAAAGGTGCACAATCTACTCTGCCTTCATTTCATTTAGGAGAAAAGGCCAATGACCGGAACCAAGAAGACTCAGAAACAAAGATTGCCCCAGTCGGACAGACAATCATTTCTAGGAATGACATCCATATTTTAGGAACTGAAAAACCTCACAATCTCAGTTGTCCAAAGAATCCTTCACCAATGCACTCCCTGCTACTATGGCCTCTACCCAATAGCTGACTATCTTAAAACACAAACGACTTGCTCCATCAGCCTCTTGCTCAGCCTCTCCATGCCCCTACTGTGCTCTCAGGTGTCCATCTGTGAGACTTTATACCCATCAGTTGACTCTTTACAACTCCCACCCTCCTTCCAGCCCCTAACGCCAAATTCTCTTTTTGCACAATATTAATATTTCAACATATTCCATTGTCCGTTTCATCCCCTCTGGTTCAAGTGTTAATAAATCACCAAGTCGATCCAGTGCCCAGATTAAGAAACCACAAAGGTTTAAAGTTTATTTGCTTTTGGGGCCATTTTCTATAAAGTACAGAAGCCTCCATTTAGTATTATTTACCACGTGTTTCTGCACAATACATTGTCAATGTGATGCAGAAAACCTTTTGAAAACCGGTAATGAACTGCTTCATATTTTATCCTAAATTGTATTTTAAGTGATGCGAATTATGTAATATTCCAACCAAAAAAAACATGCTACAAAAACGGATGCAAATCATACATTGAAACATGCCTGTGACATGCAGTACAACATTGCTAGAACAGTTAAACCAAAGCCCTGGGTTTTCAAATTGTAAGTCAAACAACACCCCCTGCGTGAGTTTTGTTCACAACAGGCTGTCATTTAAACTCTTAAATACCAGAGGTCTAGCGGGGCCGGTGTCTCATGTCAGCATTGCAATATTCCAACCCACCAGGGCACTGTGTGCAGGACACTGTGATAAGCCGTCCTTCTCTGAAGGATTCGTGTTGGTACTAGGAAGTTGTGAGCTACAATGATCTGTAAAGTTTAGGAGAGCTGTATCCGTTCAGATCCAGGGAACCACCCCACTGGACAAAAACAACTGTTATGTTTTTGTCCCACTGTTTGAAGTTAACTGATCTCTGCCAGAGGATATGGTCTGGCCCCCAAGAGGAGACGTGGTCTGGTTCTTAAAGTTGTCCGGTACTGAATCTTGTGACTACAGTTTTACTCCAACCTTACTGGCTTGGACAACTGATCTAGGGCAAGCACTGTCTGGACCTCTGCTCCATTATGGCTCGAAATGGGGAACACTAAAATAAAGGTATTTGCAGGTATTGTTATAAAAACTTGGAAATCATTGGTAAACACACAAGGCAGATAAATACCCAGACCATACAGGAAAAGCCAAGGCCTGGGGGCTTGAGTTCGAGGCTTGTGGATGGGTTACTTTGTCATAACAAACCTGAAGAATTTCACGTTTACATTATTCCAAGTGCCATAGGGTATAATGGTGTTATTATACGGTGCACTATCCATCACGTTCGTCATGGAGTAACCAGTCAACCAAACTCTAAATCAGGCTGCATGTCCTTTGAGGATGAAAAAACCAAGCTTCATTTCCATGAGTCTTTACAAAACCTGCAATAGCTCTTCATTACACACCCACTACACTGCCTCTGGGTACATCTGTGTGCAAATTACTGGCATAAACACAGAACTTTGAAAGGTGGGTTGATCCTCGGAGAAGCTTTGCCTACAATGCTGACATCAGACACTCACCGACAAAGACATAAATTAAGCATTGATGGTTTAAAAGTTTAAAATGGCAGCTCTGTAATGCCCCAAGCAGACGCTGCATCTTTAAACCTTCAGTACTTCTGTGGCACATTTACTGTTTTTGACACTGCAAAAAAACAGTATGTGTCTCCCTAGTCGGAACTGGATGCGCAACACATTTGCAAGCAGCAGTCTGAGTTGTGCACATCAAATCTGCTGTGCAAATGTAGCACCCACCCATGGCTAAGTCAAAAGTACTGAAAGTGTTAAGAAAATTCCATGGCCAGGGGACAATTCCACGGCCAAGGAACTGTGAAAAGCCCAGGGCTCCTGGAATTCTGCAGCTAACAGTGGGTACAGGATTGCAGCCGGCTGCAAGATGGCAGTGCTGCAGAACTTGGATATCTGCCGCAGAATTCTCTTACCCTTGCTGCAGAAAGTGGCCCTGTAGTGCCGCAGAACTCCAGGGACCCTGAGCATAACTGTGTGTGGTCAGAAACTGGAGAGCCTGAAGACTGAAGAGCAAGTGTTAAAATGTTAACATGGCAAGCAAAATAGATTTTAAGAAAAGCTGTTCCTTGATGAAAGAAGTAAATACAATTTAGTGGGTTCTGAATTTGCTATCCATATACGGTTCTGTGATAAACTGCAGAAACACTGTCCCATTCCTTACATTACTGGATGTCTACACTTTATTTTTACATATTCCCAAATAACAAGCCAATTTAGTGTTCGTGCTGCAGCCTGTTCATCACTATAAGAGTACATTAAGACCCCGTTACTTCATGCTTTTTAAAAAAAGGAAGCTGGCCAGGTATCTGAAAAATGCATCAAGAGAGGGCATGGGGGAACCCCACTTTGATGAAAAAAGGTCTACCGCAGATACACTACACAGCTGAATGACATTTAGGAGAATGAATGAATGCATGCAACGAGCAAACACACCATGCTCATCTGTGAGACCCAGCCAAATTAAAGTCCAAATTTAAAGAGACATAAAAACAGAGGCAATCAGGCTAAAACACGCAAATGCATTTATTTCCCCATCACGAAAGCATGAAAAGCACATTTTGGGTTTTGACTTTCAAGAAAAACATGCTAAAAAACATTTAGGTGCACTTCTGCAGTTTTTATGTTACACAAGGTAATCATGTCGCGCACCGTTAAAATTAATTTCTGGCTAAATACCCATGAGCAGGTAACCGATCAAATCAAAAAATGCACACTCAAAACAGGATATCCATCGCTGATAAACTAGTGATCCATTACAGCGCAAAATGAGAAATGGAGCTACCACTGAAAGTCCACAAGCCAACCTGAAACTGGGCCATTTTCTTAGACTTTGGTCAGCCCTCATTTTTAGGACTCGACCTACAGACAGCTTTCGCAGTCTGTTTTCCAGGATGTATAGCCTATAATATTATGTACAGAGAACGCTTTGGGTTAGTCCTTTGCTCACAATTGGATGACTTTTTTGTTGGGGTCTATTTCTGTTCCCTGGTTCTCATTCAATGTGTTTGCTTCTTTACATCAAGTCTTGCATCCTTCCGCTTCTGGCATGAGGAGACTATTTTTTTGTGTTGTGTTTCTGGACCCTTTAGGACTTCATCGCCTCCCAGCCATAAATCCTCTCCTGCCCCCCTCCCCCCCAGCTTGTCCACTGCACCTCTGGCCCTCCTCATCCCCCTGCTTAATTTTTTATTCATTCGGTCTCGCCTAGCATTGCAGCGCGCATGCCATGCTCGGTCTGCGAGAGCTATAGTAATCGATATTTCAGAAGGAGACTTTAAGCCACCCCCCTGTTTTCAATTGTCTGGTCTCATCGTTTATGCTAAACGCTGGCTCGTGATTAGCAATCAGGCTTTTCTGTTACCGCCCTGTCGCCTTTTAGGACGGCCCATCTGGACTGGCCCACGCCATCTTTGTTTCCCATGATGTAGGAGGCTGTGCTGGTAGCTTGTTTACTGGCTCCTGATAGGAAATCCTACCCGCTCCACCCTTCCCTTCCCCCCATCCCAAAGCAAACTTTCCAGAGTTGCGCTCTTTATTGCTCATGGGCTTCCCGAGGCGGAGGGCAAAACAGATGCATGGGAAAGGGGTATACCTTATTATACTGTGTTTTCTTTAAATCCCGTCATTTGTAGAGAGAAATAAACTATTGTTGACGATTGTAAGTAGTGTTTTTTTTTTTATAGCCTTGTGTTATGGTGACCTTCACAGACCACTCGAGCCCCCGCGTAGCTCGGTACCCTGTCACCAGACACCATGGACGGCCACAGTATATGGCTATGGTGTGCACAGAGGACACCGAAAAGGATTACAGCCAGTGAATGTTATGATCTAATGTACATGCCACATATGTATTTTGTTGGTAATGTGTGTAGTTGTGAGAGATATTGGACTCGGGCGTGTATGTAAACTGTGCGGTGTATAGGGCATGCACCCATGATATTGAATGCATAGATGTTTATATTTATATGTTTATATAGCGCTCGATTGCCGTGGCGACTTGGCGCTGTGGTGTGTGAACAGTATCAACGCACTGTGTTAGCCGAGGACCTATGCGGAAGTAAACAACCATGTTTTCAGACCCTTCCTAAAAATCTGCAAATTGGGTTGAAGTTTCATGGTTAGAGGCATTTTATTCCAAAGCTTTGCCGCACATTGTGATATCGCCCTGCCTCCCCATCTTGCCCGTCTGGTCTTTATGATCCTAATAACACCCAGACTAGCAGATCTAAGAGCACGTGGGGGAACATAAGGTGGGAACAGTCTTTGAATGTCCTCAGCACCGCCACCGTATATTGCCTTATGCACAAGGCATAGAGATTTAAATTCCACCCGCTGTTTAACAGGAAGCCAGTGTAGCGATTTAATTCCTGCTAAAGTTGACTGTCCTCTGGGTATACCCAGAAGTAGTCTCGCTGCGGTGTTCTGTAAGGATTGCAATTTTCTCATTTGGGACTTGTCAATGCCCAAAAATAGGGCATTGCAATAGTCTACCTTGGACAAGAAAAGTGCTACCATCACCGTCTTTTGCAACTCTTGAGATGAATGGAAAGATTTTTCTCAGGGTTTTTAGTAGAAAAAAGCAGGAGGAGGTGAGACTATTAACCTGGGCAGAGAAGTTCAATTGGTAGTCAAAAATGACCCCAAGGTTCTTAACCTTGGTGACAGGGCGTGGGCATTCTCCAGCCTCAGTTGGCCACCAGGACATATTCCATAAGGGCTGGCCCAGACCAAACTCCATCACCTCCGTTTTGTCTGTGTTAATTTTCAGGAAGCTATAGTTCATCCAGGTCATAATGAAAAGGTAGTCTTTCGTCAACTTGAAACCTTTATCGAAACATCCGGTGCCCTTCATCCGGCTCAGTCCGGATTTAGGAAAACCTATAGCACCGAGACTGCATTAGTGGAAATGGCAGAGGCAATCCGGGAATGCCTGGGCGGCAGGGCGGCCTTGATAGTGCTTGACCTCTCTGCCGCCTTTGATACGGTACCCCACCATCTTCTCCTTACTCGTCTCTCAAACATCGGCATTGCTGGTTCTGCCCTGGATTGGCTTAGATCTTTTCCTGAAGACCGCTCTCAGCAGGTCTGGTTACCACCGTTTTCTTCAGCCGCCAGAAAAGTGTCTACGGGAGTACCTCAAGGCTCCACCCGGAGTCCTTTGCTTTTCAACATCTATCTGACGCCCCTCATTTTCCTGGCAGAGGAGCTGGTGGCTAAAATAATTGCTTATGCCGATGATACCCAGCTCCTATTTACCTGGAAGGATGCCGACTTGTCGACATCTTTGGTTCAGAACTGTCTCTCATCTGTATTTCAGTTGCTTGCTCGTGCCCAACTGAAGTGCAATGAGGATAAGTCGAAGATCCTTCTGTACGGTTCGTTTCCACCTGCCTTTAGAAAAATTATGTGGCCGCCAGACTTCCCTCGCCCTAAGTCAGAGGGCATCTCTGCTAAGAACTTGGGGATCTGGTTTGGCGAAGACCTTCGGTGTTCGGTGCAAATTAAGAAACTCACCGGAGTTTGCTTTGGTACTCTCAAGTCACTCAGAACGTTCTTCCCCCTGCTTCCCAGGCCTGCCAAGGAAATGGTCGCCTGTGCACTCATTCTTTCTCGCATTGACTAAGCGTACGCACTATACTGTGGCATCCCAGGATATCTGCTGAGAAAACTGCAGACCATACAAAATGCCACAGCAAGACTTCTATTTAACATCTCTGGAAGATCTAGCGTGAGAAAGCACCTACGAGACCTGCATTGGCTCCCGGTGGCCTAAAGAGTGCAATTCAAAGTCCTCACGGTGGCCCATAGAGCTCTGCATGGTTTGGGGCCTTTGTACATCAGGAAGCGGTTTTGCTTGTACGTCCCCAGCAGAGCTTTGCGCTCAACCGCCCAACGTCGGATGATTATCCCTCGATTTCGCAGGTCCCGGTTGGGAGGTCAGTCCATCTCTGTTAAAGCAGCTATGGCTTGGAATTCTCTCCCACTGGAATTGCGGCATATTGAGGATCTTAGACTTTTCAAGAAACAGCTTAAAACTTCTCTTTAATTAGCTGATCCGTATTCTCCACTCCCTTGGGCTTTGGTAACTGCTCGCGCCAGGACACTCTTGAGTATTTGAGCGCGCTAAAAAACCCTTTATAACATAACAATCTCAGTGAGACAGATATGAAACCTGGCAGCTGTGTTCTCAGGCTGGTTGGCAATAGAGATGACAAGTTGAGAATCTTCAGCATAAGAAACCAGGGCAAAACCATGCCTCCTGACAAGTTTAGCCAACGGGGTGACGTAGATGTTAAACATTGTCGGGGAAAGAACGGAACCCTGTGGGACACCGCATGGGAGTTGGAAGCTGTCCGATTGCAGTCTGTCCCAGAACAGCCTCTGCTCTCTTGCCTCCAAGAAGGAGGATAGGAGGGCCAGGGCAGTAGCCTCCACCCCCACATCCCTGAACCGCTGCAACAACACCGTGTAATTCACGGTGTCAAAAGCGGCCGACAGATCCAGGAGCACGAGGACCGCCCTCCAAACACCCCCCCCCCCCCCCCATCCACCACCCTGCAGGTCTCTTCGGTTGCGATGATCAGGGCTGATTCGGTGGAATGGCATGAACGGAAACCATGCTGTGAAGTATCCAATAGGTTGTTAGCGTCTAAATCAGGTGTCTCCAACCAGTCGATCGCGAGCTACTGGTAGCGCGCCAATCCCCTTCTAGTAGCTCACAGCCTTATTTTGTGGACAAAAGTAGTTAAATGTTTATATTTTAAAATGTAAACACGTAGCACTTTTCTTCTGTTGTAAAGATAATTTCATTTGTGCGCAGGCCACCTGTCTTATGCTGCACAGAACCGCGCTTGGAGACACTGGTTCCGTGCAGCAACAACTTGCTCAGACTCTGGCATGCCGTATTCAAGCATTCAAGCACAGGCCTTCCCTCGCAGCAATCTAGCACCGGAGTCGTGGCCTGGGGCTGCGACTGTGGGGCTTGGGTGTTGTTGGATAGCAGCGCCCGGGACACAGGCGGACTCCAGCTAGAGTCCTGCCATCGGACTCCAGAGCGAAGGACGGGCCTTCCCTCAGGCGATTCCAAGGGACATTATTGGGACTGCTGTCGCTTTTTCAGAAAATGTTATTTAAAAAGCTGGATTTCACTTAACCTGTCTTTATGAGTGGGGCCGGCAGGGCGAGGCAAGCGGATTTTTTAATTGGTCTCTGCAATCGTTATGCCTTACTTACAAACACACCTCGTCTTGAAAATAGAAAAGTGTAATGTTCTGTTCTTACAGTTAGTGCACTTGCAAGGAAGAAATGATATGCATTATTTATTTTGGTGTGTTTCATAGAATATTAGCTTAAGGCTTAAAATACAAAAGTAGAATGTCGTTCTGTTTTATTTTAACAGTTAGTGCACTTGCGAGGAAAAGATAAGCATTTTTTCCTGTGAATCACGGCAAAGAAAGAATCCTTATTTATATTTTCTTAGCAGGGGCACTAACTGTTATTAGAATAACACCGAACAACATTATAGTTTTCTATTTTAGGCTTTCAGCTATTATCCTATGAATCAAATCAAAATAAATGCGTATTATCTTTCCCTAACACATCCACTAACTATTATAACACGGAACATTATACTTTTCTATTTCAGGCTTTCAGATCAAATGTAGGCGCAATTCCCTACATCGCATTACTACAGTGTTGATGAACAGGTATTTATTACCCATATGGAAAACACTTCAAGTAAGGTTAAATAAGGACAGAGAGTCACAATTATAATGCTCAGAGGTACTTACAAGACTTCCAAGAAATTCAGCTATTTCCATGATTGAAGACAGTTTTAAAACTGCGTTAAGGTGGGAAAGAGAATCTTAGACTGTCTATTCCAGACTGTAACCTTCGCTAGGCCCTTTATTCTCATTACATTCTGTAATGTGTCACTTCAGATGGGAAGCCTGGAATCGTAGATGCAGATGGAAAATGGTAAACATCCCAGTAAACTGATAACATGTGGGCGACTTCTTCAGAATTGCTACTTGAAACTATCAGATTACACAGCATCATAGGGGCGCACGCAGTACCATATTGAAGTTAAGAGGGATTGCGGTTTAGCCAGCAGATTGACGGATTTGAATAATTCCTTGGTGGAGTTTTCAGCCTCCTTTATTTTCGTTGTGAAAAAAGACTTTTTTGCGGCAATAATTGCCTCCTTATATTGTTGAACATCTAAGTTATCCATTGATTTCATTTGATTACTATAGTCTTGTCTCCAGACTAGAGTTGATGCATGCATGTTTTACGCACTGTACATAGTTATGATCCTGGATTTATTAGGCATGGTATGTGTGTGTGGTAACCGAACTAGAGGCATTCTGTGGATGTATGGCTGCTATAATTAGGGTGCGTTGAGCAGCTCGGGCTCGGTACAACTGCACACGCTGCACCATTGAGAGCTTCGCTGCTGCCCGAATTGGAGCCTCGCTTGTGACTTTACTGCGTGGGCGCGCGCAGCACCCATCCACCCCAAGCTCCGTTCCATAAACAACCGCCACCGGGCGGAACTTGCAAATGCTTGGTTACCCCCCTGTCGCCTTTTGGGACAGCCCACTTGAACTGGCCAACGCCATCTTTGTTAGGCATGACATAGGAGGGCTCTGTTAATGTTAAACGCTGGCTCATGATTTCAATTTGCTTCCATTGATCGCGCATGCCCACTTGCAAGGCGCAGCCGGGATAATGCAATCGTTTGTATAGGTCTCGCATTTAAATGCGAGTCATATAGTAGTGCAAATATTTTTTATTTTATGGCGCGGTCCGCCTTCAAGCAGCCACGCGCCTTTGACTCCCCCCCTCCCCCCCTGTTTTTTCATCCCACTTAGAGCCCTAGTTGAGTGCGACATGGTGCGAACTAAGGCGGATACTATTAGTAATACCAGTAGCTACCGCAAAGGTAAGCTCCTTTGATTTTCGGATGGCGAGGTATTGTTAAGTTGGAAACTTGTGGTGGTGACATTGTGCAAACAAAGGTTCTATAAAAAGTGTAATGCTTATTGGTATTCTTGTATCTTTCACGCTACATTTAACAGATGTATCCTACCTAAAGTGGGAGTGGCGTTTTGCCCCACCACCCCCCAAAAAAGTAGGTAGAAAATTAAGTAAGGTAATAGAATCTCCAGGGAAAGGCTTACCCATGAGAGTGGATTCTGTCGCCAATGAGCACGGTTGTCGATCATAAATGATATGGGAGGGGGGGGGGTGGGGGGCATGCTATGATGTAACCAGGTATCATGGTGTAAAAATCGTAAGCAAGGTCGGACTAGCTTCTAGGGCAATAAGGCAGCACCCGATGGGCTGGTCTAAAAGCTCTGTTTGTGGCTTTGTTTTATAATCTCCTGGGGCAGTTAATATTGTTGATTTCACCAATAATAAAGCAAACTGTACTTGCAGCAAGCTTAAATCCATGTATCAACTCAAGAGTCCCTCTACAAATTGTCCCGTGAGACAAGGGGGTCTGCTAGCTAGATTTTCCGCCATGGTACAAGCAAGGTCAATGGTGCAGCAGTGGCATCGGGGCCACGAGAATTACCATAATTGCTGTATTTTATTACTCAATCCGTGGTCAGGGGAACATTTTCAGTGTATTTACATAATACAATTGTGTAAACTGTCCCTTTTTTTCTAAAAACAAGCCCTTTCTAAGCAGGAATTGCAATTATAACCTTTGACTAGCACTACGTTGGGGGTCCATATGTCCTGCAACCGTAGTCTGCTTTCCTTTAGCCCAAGCTTTCTCAATTCATGTGGCGGTTGTTTCGCAGGACCGGTTCCTAATGGCTGGGGCGTTTTTAATAAAATATGTAAAGCTGCTGTTATGTTATATTACTTGTATTATTTAAATGGGCATAGCTGCCATTTTGTATGCTTTCCTTTTTTTTCTGTGAGTAGTGTATGCCCCCCCACCCCCCTTCTCTTTGCTCTGCTGATGTCCATCCCTTGTTTCTTTTGCTGTAGTTAGTTTATTTATTCTTCCCCTCACCGCCCCTCCCCTCAATTGTGCTTAACTTCATAAGGCATTGAAGCACTTGAAAAATGCTTTTTTAATTAACTTTAGTCATCAGCGCGGCGCTCGCTTCAGGGACACCACCCTTTGTTTTTTCTTTTTTTTAACTTTATTAAGCGCAACGCCGTCTTCACGGACACTGTGCTATACAATGCAACAGGTGCTGCTTTTAGTATTGTAAATGACAATGCCTTTAAATGTTTTAAAAGACATTGCCATTTACAATGTCAATAGCTCCAAAACTCGCAGTTGCGAGAGCTACTGCATTGCAAATGCTTGTTTTGATTATGTTACTTGTGCAAGGGGCTTGACACTACACAGTACTGCAGGCTGCCAGCTTCCCCGTCCATGGCTCCACATTCCTACCAATCCCCCCCTTTCTGCACAATGCTGTCAGGATGCTTGCTTTTGGGCACCCACTTCACGTGCCTGGATTTTCCCACCTAAAGTAGCTGCTTCACGTGTTTTTTTCAATTACCTTACTGAAAGTCTGCAGCTGCACACTGCTATTGGGCCACGTTCCCCCCCCAAGGCGCTGGACGGGCATTTATTTTTTTACCATACTGTTCCCAGGTGGCTACCTGACATATTGGATTTGTAAATTAAAAATAAAGTATAAAGACGGCTGCTGCACATGCCTGCACAAGGTTGCAATCTTTTAATTATGTTTTTATGTTTACGAAAAAATATTACAATATGGCGCTGCACCCACATCCTGCACACAAGTGTCAGGTTGGGGAAATAAAAAAAATGGCAAAACCTAAAGGTTTCACAGGAGAGAGCTGTTGACTGTGCCAATGCTGGTTTAAAATGTCCATTTAGTGCAATCTTTATTTTCATCCCAAGGTGCCAGGGGACACACCCTGAATCTCATTCTCAACCTCCCTTTGGAAACTCTTAAATGTCCCTTGTTAAAAGTTGAAAGTCCTTTCAACCATGTACACGTGTTGGCTTAAGGACAGAGTCCATGGTAGGGTGCAGTGTAGGCAAACGCGTGTTCACTACAAATATGTGGACCAAGAAAAAAGTTTTACAACCGAGCATTTTACAAAGCACTTGGTGTAAGAGTTATGGTTTGCACAGCGAGGGCAGGACTTATAGTTTTCTCATTTAACTTCAAGTGGCCAATTTCAGGGTGTTTTCGGTATTATTAACTTCACTGGGGGTTTTAATTAACATTTTAGGCTTTTTTGTTTTAACGATATGCCTAAATCTGAGCGGAAGAGTCCATTTTTACCATTAACAAGGTGTGTTCTATTGCTGTTTAGGTATGCATTTGCTCTTTAGCAGTCAGTCTGTTTTTCAAGTTTCCTCAACACTGGATTCTGTCATCATCAGCCAGGCACCATGCGCCGTCCGGCCTTTGTGCTTTGGTGCAGAATGCGAAAAAATAAAATCTGCTGTAGAAAATGTGTCTTGCAGGAATTAAGGACAGCGTGCAGGACCGTCTGCAACCTGTGACTTTTTGTTCAACTTTTGTTTTTTCTGACCGCACTGAACTTTCCTGTGCGGAAGAGACCGCGACTGCTTGCTCTCAAATCCCATGTTTTGATTTATCTCTTAGTCTCTCGGTCAATAAACAGCAGCCAAAAGTCACATGAGATAGAACCAGCCAAGAGCGGCACATAGGAACATTGAAATTAAATTATAGAAAGAAATACCTAAGTGATTGCAGAAGGTTTCAGATACTGCAGTAACCACATGTCTATGGAAAATGTCCACTGGTACAGACACACCCAATAACGAAAACTGCTCAGTACAAGGCCACTTCAGCTGTCTAAGTCACGACATCAAGACATGCCAACACAATTGTGTGTTAAAGCGCTAAGGCAAATATCCACAATATTATGCAATGCAGCCCACATTCCTCTAGGCGCTGTGTCAAAATCAAACCAATACTGTGAAAGGTGTGGTAGGTGGTATTAAAATACTGCTGAATTTTAAAGAAGATTTTTGAGGAAATTATGAAAGATTTTGTTGAAGAAAATCTAAGGCTCATGGAGCTATATATTTTTAAAAAAACGAGAGGCGCAGGCTGAGAAACGTCCATCCTTTAATTCAAGCCCGTTCAAGCCTAGGAACTTTTCTAAGCACTGCATCATTAGATCTACATGCATGACAAATACCACAGGTTGAATATTCACTAATCAGAAATTTTCGTTGGAGACCCAAAAAGGTTTGGTGGATTATGCAGTCTTGCACCGAAAATGCCTTACAAGAGTAAGTCAGTGGCATGCGTGTATGTCTAAACAAGCATTTGCAATGCAATCAGTTTAGCCTTTGGGACCCTATAGATTTGTAGCTATGCAGCATATTATCCTGAGTGCTAAGAAACGTAAAAAAGACCAATTTATTTTTGAGCCCATGATAAAACTGTTAAAAGGCCATACTCCAAGGTCCACAAAGCGGCGAACACATGGTTGAAAAAAACTAAAATAGAAGAGTTTCCACGATTCAAGCAGGTGGAAATAGATTGCCGGTAAACAGTTTGTAGTTGGAAGAGAGAACTATTTCGCAGGAAGTTTTTGTATAACTTCTTTCCGGCTTTACTCTCACGGTTTATGAACAAAGGGTTTTGTTGGAGTTAAACCGAGTGACAGAAAAATCAACATAGTTAATTTTATTTCCTCCCACATATGTACATGTCTGCCATCACTGCTACATCATTTTCTTCGAGCTGCAGGGAGGGTAACAGAAATATCCACAAAGTTCCTTTCATTTCTTCCAAAGTCTGTGCCTTTGTGTCATCGGGCACTAGCGCTAAAATCTACTGTAAGTAAAAAAACGTTGAGAAATTACATTTGATTTGTTTACGAGCAAGAAAGCCTGCAGCAGGTTGCGCGGGATGAAAGCGCGTCAAGCTTGCATCCCCCTACATGCAGGATTATTCTGGTATCTGGAGAACTGTGACTAGCTCCGTGCTCAGACTGCCGCTTCTGCGTTCGGCTGAGTTGTTTGACCAACAGCTTAGCTTTTCCTGGTTTCAGCCTGAAGAACAGTCCACAAAGCATGGATTTCCAAACAGCCTTGAGTATTTGCAACTAGTTGTATTTTATTGCGCACTGTCAATTTCTACAGTCTCAGTGCCCTGCAGGTCGGGGATAGGGCGGGCGGGGCTCAACTGACCCCTCAGTGTGCGTGGCTCACGCAGCCTCCTTGGACCCTTTCTCAAAAGCCACCCGTCCCAGTGTCAAAGCAGGTTTGTGTGCTATAAAGAGTGTTGCCTGTGACAGGGTCCTGGGAGATACCAACTCCGCAGGACAGCTGGAACAGAAGTCAAACTGGCTTTACGAAAGCTCTGTTGGGCTGTGCTGAGCTGTACAGTGCACCCATTACTGAAGAGGGCAAACATGAATACGGCTTTAAACAGCTGTGCTAACAGTAACAATTCAAAGCAATATCCGGGGCTGAATCGTAATACAGAAATGTTTTTAGCACAGCACGAACATGAGAAACCAGCCGTGGGTGCTAGCAGCACTACACTGCAGAGCCACGGTCGGACCGAGCACCATAAAAAAACAAGCATTGGCATAGCCAATAGGTCTCGCCTTGGGACCTTATAAGTGTTTAGCCATGCAACAGTTGCATAACTAAACACTTATAAGGTCCCAAAAGCGAGACCTATTGGCTATGCCAATGCTTGTTTTAACTGCTGCAATCTATTGAAGCCTCATGGAGAACATCAAAGCAGCCCTGCGGCCGCGAAAGTGAAAGTAATCGCGGTAAAGCGCGATGCACATGCACTGTAGCTCTAGGCTGGCCTGGTAGCACTTTTTGGAGCCCTCACAAAATGTCTCGCCAGACCAGCGCATGTGCTGGGTCAGGCGAGACCTAAAAAGTGACTGTCTGCTGATTCTGGGCAAATCACTTAATCTCCCTGTGCCTACCAAATAATGAATGTGTCCTTGGGTAACAACGTAACTGGTGGTCCGGTTTACACTATATAAAACTACAAAAATAAACAAAAAACGCCTGACCTGCAATAGCCAGATGGGAGGAGGGAAAAGAGGCCATCACACGCTGTACTGTGTGATGGTCGACCGAAATGCTCTCCGAGTGAAAATGCCAGAAAGAGAGCTAAACACACAGGAAGGACTTTTACAGAAATGCACCAATAAGAAGCCAGCATTTCTGAATGCCACATATGGTAACCAATGGCAATCGGTTGGTTTGCCAAACCCCACAGAAGACATACGACAGGTCGATCGAAGCTCAACCTAAAAACAAAGTCTTCTTAGCTGCATTGCACTGGTAGGTGTCCTACATCAGCAAGTTACTTCATGTAACTGGAGGCACCGACAGAGGTCCTTTATAAAGAAACCGAAGCAAAATGTAGGGCATTTGTATAATCTGGTTACTGTATCTGGGCATCCTATAACTAATGGCCTTATTTATATCAGATCTTTTTTTATAGTAGAAGATACCAGATCTAAGAACTGAAAGCCCAGAATAAAATATGACCCTTGTTAGCTCTGCATGACTGGAATGTTGGGGTTGTTCCAAGCACCAACACACAGCTACACGTTATCACATAAAAAAATATAACATAGAAAGTAAAGGTTGACAAAGCAGTTACTCTTTATGATCAACGAGGGTACTTTCCTCAATAAAGATGGATGCAGCAAGTACGTTGATGACAAGGTGAGTTCAGAGAGGATCTGCAAAAAAGTTTCCATGTTTGTTTCTGAAGATATATCCTTCAAGCGGCATGATGGTGTGGTAGCACTTCAATACGTCTCTTCATTAGATAGCAACAGCATATCATACTGCACATACAGGCAGCACCAATCCTCTCGCATGACACAATGTGTATTGCTTATAAATAAGATGGTCTCCAATGATGGTGACAGAAGGTCACCATGCATGGCCTTCACCCTTGTGGTGACTTATAATGCTCCCTCAGGTTGTAGACATGAGTATCCCTCTCCCTCCAGGGTCCAAAGCTGGGGCCATCTACGCCCTTATTTGAAAGCTCCTGTACTAGGGGCCGAACACCCCTCCTGACAGACTGTGGCCAGCTATGCAACACTGCACGCTCACAAAATGAAAATTAGAGCAGAAATTTGGGATGCGCAGGAAAGGGAGATTGCAAAGAGGCACAGAACAAATAGTTTGTCCACGTTTGTGCATTCATTAGCATATTAAAGCAAGATCTATCGTCTTTGCCAATGCTCAATTTTCCAGGTTGAGAGTAGGAAGCATTTACTTATGAAAAAGATCAAGTATCCACCTGTAGCTCCGTTTTACTAGGGTTCAACATCAATTGGTAGTGAAATCTGAACATGCAGTTTCTAATATGCAATTTAAAAATAGAAAGAGGATGAGTAAACTTTAATATGATAATCCCAGCAGGTACTGTGAAAAGTGGGTCTGAACTACACAGAGCGGTGGGGCGGGGCAGGGCGCTTCCGGGGCGGGGTCAGCTGACTGAATAGGAGTTATTTATTTAATTATAACTATTCTGTCTGTCGACTTCCCCCCCAGTTCCACCCCACCCCGCCCTACCACGTTAACCTGTGCCGGCCGCCGCTGGAACTACAGCTGCGTTTGATACAATAAAACATAGAACTACCTTTCAGCTCTTCTGAACTCTTTTGCTGACAGTCAGTAACAGAATGGGGACATTTATGGCAGAATGCTTATTTTCTTTTTTTTACAGGTGAATGAAGCTCTTACACAAAAACAAAAATCGCTTTAAACATAAGTGCACATGAACTATAGCTATTATTTGTAAGGGTCTTAACATTGAATTACGTATAATACGATTTTGCAACACATAACTAGGGGTATAGGGGGGAATTCAAACTGACTACAGATTCCAAGCATATTCTACGTCTGCAACTATGCTCCTTCATATGAAGGAGCAAGAGACCAACGACTGACACTTTTTTGTGTAAATGTAATGCGTAGTTCTATATCACAAGGGATAAAATGTTGACTGTTATGCTTTAAGAGATAACTATAAGCCACCTCAGAGTTCCTTATAAAGGAACTAGACCTTCAGCCTTGTTGCTCTATATAGCCACATACCTCCTCAGAGACTAATATCCATGTAATGTGCAGTAGGGGATACTTTACCACACAAATCATGGGTCCACTTGAAAAATGTCATCCTGATTTAATAGGTCAAATACATGTACAACAAAACAAGAAAACTACAGACTGCATAGGAACTGGTAGAAAGAGGACTGGTAAGTGGATATCTATACCCAATGAGCGGGCCTCATTTTGGTGCACGATAGAAAATTAGTTTTGGAATAGACGCCTACAGCCTGCCACAACGCAGGCCACTGATCATGTTATATATCCGGCTGCTCCTCCAACTGTATGTGACATGCCTACTCATCAGTGATGTCACTGACCATGTCTTGAGTGATGTAATTTGGAAGGTCATAAGCAGTGCATTGCGGGGGTGCAAGTTATAGTTCACTCAGCAAACTAGGACAAATTAATTTCTCTGGTTTTGTATGAGTAAAATCTGACCATATCTAGAACGTCCCTGTAACATTTGGGTTTTTTTGTGATATATTACCTACTGGCGGTCGCCAGTAGGTAGTTATAGTTAGGACCACGTTTCCATAGGAAATCCGCAACATTCTATTTTGAATAACTTTGGCGCCGGTCGACGAATCCTCGCAAATTTTTCAAAATAGGTGGGGCGCTACGCTCCGCTCCTTCCCTGAAAGTCTCGGGGGGATTCGTCAAGCGGGGGCTGAGATAAAAGGGGGGTCCCAAAACGCGTTTTTCCCATGCATTTTTCCATAGGACCTTTAGACAGGGCTACAGCCCGAACGGCTGAACAGAATTACTAGAAATTTGGCAGAGAGGTAGTCCTCAGGTCAAGGAAGTGCCTTTTGTAGGTTTGGTGTAAATCTGTTCAGTAGATTCTAAGAAAATAGCCTTTAAATCAATATATATATCTGAGCCAGCTTACGGTGCGCTTACGGTACGCTTACCGTACGCGTACGGTGGCATGCGCGAGCGCGATTCTGATTGGCTCTTAGATCTTAGTAAACATTCGAATCGGTCGAAACCAGGAAGCGGCGGCCGCCATTTCGTGTGTTTCACTCAGAAAAAAAAGAGTGATAACAAGAAAAGGGGGCAAGGAGGAGAGTTACAGACCCCCTAACATTTGTAAGGGGGTCAAAGAAGGACAGAAAAGTACAAAGAAAACATTTATTGATTTTAAAAAAAATCGCGGGGTACGCGTACGGTAAGCGTACGGTAAAAAAAAAAAAAAAAAAGAAATGAAAATCAGATTTAAGTGTTTAGATATTAGGGGGCTCTAAAAAGAGCCGTTGTGTTTATGAAGTGATTTTTTAGTGGTACCTACAAGTAAGTACCGATGCAGAGTCTAAGGTTCAAGAGGAAGACTCTGTTCCCTTCATCATTGAAGTGCACACCATCTCCTCTATAAATGTCTTGCATGTCATAACGCAAGTTGTTGTGGTAAATGGAACCCATACCATAGTCACGGAGGAAAGCAGAAACAGATTTGTTGACGTGCTTTCTTGCTTTGTCAATCTGCGGACAGAAATGATTGGACCAGTTCCATTTTTGCCTTTGGCATATGTTAGAAAACACAAAGGCAGTTTTAGGGAAAAGTGAAAACAGTTGTGCAAAGGTGTCCTTCATAAGCATTTCCAGACCTACCCCAGTCAAAGTGCCTAGGTCATTGCCACCACAGTGCACTATTATGAGGTCAGGGTGTTGGTTTTGCATGAAGGATTTCACCAATGGCATCAATTGGTGCCACTTTAACCCTCTCTGACCAATCCATTTAATGTCTACATTTGGCAAAGCAAGGTCTCTCACCATACCTGTTTTCTCTGCAAACTTTTCACTCCAGAAGACATAGCTGTGCCCTACAATCCACACTGTGAACATCTTCAAAGGAGAACTGGATGCACTCAGGAGGTGTAATTCAGTAGAATGGTAAAAAGAAATGAAAGACAGTTTGGAAATGGAGGCATACATATTTTTTTCATTAAAAAAGAACTGATTGGCTGTTTCATACCATTCTAGAATAAAAACTAGGCTGTATGTGTAAATTAATAGAAGCATGTTTTGTATTGGTACAGAAAAATGTGTTACCAAAGAACAGTACTATGGATTTGCTGTTAGGTTTGAAAAGTCAAGCACTCTTGCTCTGTGGAATTGAAACATTGTTTGGCGAACTTCTGACCTAACTCCACACAGCAGTGTTCCATGAGCTGTTGCTATGGTAGCAGGCAGAAGTCAAGTTGGGGGAAGGGTACTAGGCAGAAGTCAAGTTGGGGGAAGGGTACTTTTGGAAAAGGGTTGGTTTTCAACCAATAGAAATGTGTGATTACATTTGAAAAAAAGGGGGAAGCACTGAGATTTGAAATTAACATGTATATATGTGGAAAAAGAGAGGGAAAGTTTGCCATTATCTGGTTCTGCTGAGAGGAGAGAGGTGTAAAGAAAAGAGATCCTGGCTCTGATAATCTGCTGTTTGAGTGCCACATTTCTTTCACAACTAACTAATTTTAAAGGTGAGTTTAGAGTTTGAGAGGGGATGTATATGGTAAATTAAGAAATGAATAATAGAAATGCAATTCTTTTTGTTGAAGTTGTGTTTATTATTTTCTGTTTTGGGAGAAATTTAAATGTGAGGAACAAGTAAAATAATATGGACTATGTTTTCACAATAAATTAAGGTGTACTGGTATAATAAAAGAATAGTTTAAGGGTTTGAGGTTGGACTCAGTAATGCAAATACATTCAGCATCACTAAGGCTGTTTGCCCTTGCTGGAGTGTAGGCAGTCACCCAGGTTACAAATGGTGCTGGTCTGAAAAAGCAGTTTGGACATGTGCTTTTTAAAAAATCTGAAAAGTGGATTCATAATGTGTCAGTCTGTAAAAGTGTTTATCACTTGCCAAAAAAAAGAGCAGTAAGTGTGCTTTCAAATTGGCAAAGAAATTTCGTTTTGTGACTAATGTGAAAACATGACTCTGTGTGCAAATAGGAATTACAGGCAGAGATTTATTGCGTATTGCTCTGGTGATTTCACAGTTGCATTAGATGGAAAGGGGGAGCCATTTTTTGGTGCAGAAGCAGACTCTTAGCACACAGCCAGCTACTTACCATGTGGAATCATGCACAGTATTCACAAGCGAGTGGGGTTTGAGGTTGGACTCAGTAATGCAAATACATTCAGCATCACTAAGGCTGGTTGCCCTTGCTGGAGTGTAGGCAGTCACCCAGGTTACAAATGGTGATGGTCTGAAAAAGCAGTTTGGACATGTGCTTTTTAAAAAATCTGAAAAGTGGATTCATAATGTGTCAGTCTGTAAAAGTGATTATCACTTGCCAAAAAAAAGAGCAGTAAGTGTGCTTTCAAATTGGCAAAGAAATTTCGTTTTGTGACTAATGTGAAAACAAATGTAGTAATATATTTAAATAAAATAAAGGAATTTTTTTTTAGTTTTTTTCAGGTATTGCTGAAGAGCAGTGAACAAAATTTAAGATGCCAACAAACTCCAGAGTAAAAAAAGACCACAAAAAAAACCTATATTTGAAGACAACTGGAGGACCTAAGTTAGTTGAAGATGCTCATGTTGGGAAAAAGAAAAAATCTTCTGGTAAGCAGACAAAAATTTTTCTAAAAAACATATTCAAAAAAAGGAAAAATGTACAAAATGTCTGTACTGGAAAGAATGATTTCAATCGAAAAGCACAGGAAAAAATTGAGAATTTAGTTAATGCAAATATACCTTCTGCAACTAAAAAGATTAACTTAAACAGAAAAACAGCGTTTAAAGAGATATGTAGAAAAATGTTTCAGAGAAGAGTTATGTCCAATTTGATAAAGGATGTGAAGAAATATAAGCAAAAGGCTAAGTTTTATAAGAGAAAAAAGAAATTGAAGCCATTGCAGCAAAGGCATTAGAATTAAAAAGGAAACTATTCATTTTAATTTTGAATAGGATGCGTACATTAGACAAAATGGTTAATGTACTGAAATCACATAGCAAAAGGAAAAGAGTAGTGAACAGAACAAACTTTTCTAAAGTGTTTTTAGGAAAATGGATGCATAGTTCAAGTAGTGAACCTTTTTTTAATGAAGAGAGTTATTTTCAAAGTAATAGTTTGCTGCATGCAGTTGACACCAGAGGTCGTGCTTATGAAGTGAAAAATGGTTGCATAATGGAGAAGGAGATAATGGTTTCAAGAGATGAGGTACAAGTGATGGCGGATGAGGCTATGGGGAGACGTCCTAAAGCCCCAGTGTACACTTGGAATTGTAGTAGTATTTGCACTGTGCGTCAGGAATCTATTGATAAATTTTGTGAGTTTCTAAGAGAATATAGCAAAAAAAGTGTAAAACAGAAGATTAAGGTGCTTCAAAGTTTGGATCCATGCAGAGTGAGAGAGAATACTGGTTTGCAGGGTCATTCTCTGGCTTGTCTATCTAGAAAAGTGTGTAATAGTGTTTTCCATCATTTTAGGATGCTGGGTGTTCATCATACTGAAATGAGAAAGTTTGTGAGACGGTTGTATTTTGCTAAAAGTCCAGCAATAAAGTTAGATGAATTGAATAGGGCTCTGTTCCGTGGAACAGTATCAGATGTAGAGAAGGTTGTTGATGACATTCAGTTTTGTTACTTTGGTCCTGAACAAAACAGTGCAGAGAAGGACACAGTAAATGAGGAAGAAGTGGAAGAGAATGTAGAACCCTTTGTAAGTAAGACATTTAATGATCACATAACAAAATTTGCAATAATCTCTAATGAAAGACCAAATATTACTTGTATTTGTTGCCGCAGAACTCATTATAGAAAACAAACCAGGTATGTTGATCTCTACAGAAAGAGTGAAAATGAAGATAATTATAAGTGGAAGGATTTTGCCACATATATATTTCTTGAAAATTGTTTTGAATTGGGTGAAGTTCAGCGTATTTGTAAATACTGTTACAACAAGTTAGAGGAAAATAGAATGCCGACCAGAGCTGTACATAATAATTTAGAGTTGGATGCTATTCCTGCTGAACTTTCTGAATTAAATACATATGAGTCTATACTCATTCAATGTGTTCATCCGTTCCAGACCATAGTACGTATGGAGCCCAAAACTGGTAAATTACCTCCTTCAGATTTACTGAGAGGTTTAAAAGGTAGAGTGGTGTATTTGCCCTTGGATTTGAAAAAAAATATGGAAACTATTGATGCGGATACTTTGGAAACTGAACCATTAATTATTCTGGTTAATGGTGTACCTACAAAGAATAAGAAGATTTGGCAGGAGCTGGTAGATGTACGGAAAGTACAAAGAGCAAATTTGTATTTGAAAAGGAATAACAAATGGTATGAATCAATTTATATAGAAGAAGAAGAAGAAGAAGATTTACAAGAAGACACAGAAACACCAACTGGACAAATTGAAAAAGTGGACAAGTCAAAGGAAGAAGAAATTTATGAACATTTTAGCATACATCCTCTTCATTCAAAATAAGTTATGGGAGACAATATTGATCTGTTTCAGATGAAGAAAGCAAAAGGAACTCCCGTGAGTGTATGGGAGGAGAGCTTGGAAGCTCTATGTTTTCCCCAGCTGTTTCCTAAAGGAAAAGGAGGACGATACGATGAACGTCCGGAACAGATTCCAGCTTCTGAGTATCGGACTACAAGACTATATGCTGAAGATCCCAGATTTCGACAAAGTATTCCTTATTTGTTCTATCTTTTATTTGAAAGCGACTTGTCTGCATTGTCTTATGCAGTAAATCACATTTTAAAAAGTGGAGTACATTTGCAAAATGTGTCTGCTAAGGATTTTATGGAGAAAGTGCAGCACCGAGATGATCATTTGGAAACACAACTGATCAATCTGATGGCTTGTCAGCGTGGGACAAATGAATATTGGTACCGACGCCATGGTGAATTAAAATGCATGTTACGGAATTTAGGAACACCAACATGGTTCGTTACCCTAAGCTGTGCGGAGTACGCTTGGGATGATTTACTGGATTTTCTACGAGAGGCAAATTCAAACATTAAAAACATCGAATACAAGACAGCAGGAGAACTGTGCTCATTGGATCCGGTTAATGTTTGCAGATATTTCAATCATAGATTTGAGGCTATGATGTCCTTCATCTGCAATAAAAACAATCCACCTCTAGGAGAAGTAGTGGATTTCTTTTGGAGAAACGAGTACCAGGCAAGAGGTGCTCCTCATATTCATATGCTGTTGTGGATCAAGGATGCCCCAAAGTTTGGAACAGATACTGATGAAGCAGTGTTATCTTACATTGAAGAATATGCAACATGTGCTATACCAAAAAGCACAGAAGAGAAAAAGTTAAAGGAGCAAGTTTTACGTTTCCAAAGTCATCGGTGTGGAAAATACTGTCGACGGAAATACAAGAGCAAAGATAAATACTACACTAAATGTCGATTTGGATTTCCTAGACCTGTTCTTTCAAATGGAAGAGTTAACAGTTTTATGTCATCTGTGAGACATACTATCACAAGAAAATCACCTAAGAATACCTACAACCTTAAAAGAAAAGAAGAATCAAAAAATTATAAATGACTACAACCCAGTGATTTTATCCATGTGGAACGCTAACATGGATATACAGTATGTAGCTGACAATTCCATTGCTGTTGCTCGATATGTAACGTCTTACATTACGAAATCAGAAAAAACAGAATTGAAGGAAATGTGGGAAGAGATTTCTCACGAGAAAACTGTCAGTAAGAAGCTGTACAGTTTCAGTTTGAAGATGTTATCGCATCGAGAAATTGGATCCTACGAATGTTCAGATAGGTTATCTTCTGCAAGTCTCTACTCGAAATCAAGAAGAATAATTTGGGCAAGTTTAGGCCTTGCAGCAATGAGAAATCGGGTACTGAAATCTGTTGGAGAAATTGAATATTTGGCCGAGAATGACCCAGAAAGTACAGATATTTTGAAATCAAACATGTTGGACACATATTATCCCAAGAGAAGTCATCATCTGGAGAACATGTGTCTCTATGAAGTGCTGCAGAACTACATTTATTCACGGAAAGCCGCAGAAGACATCAACAATGGAAAATATAAAGTCATTGGTGAGGAAGGATGTTTGGTGAAGCAAACAAAAGGAAGTTTGATAAATCACCGGAAGCTGAGTTGCGACACTACTGACAAAAAGGAATTTTACTACTTGGCTCTTTTACAGCTGTTTAAACCATGGCGTACAGAGGATGAACTACTGGGAGAATTTCAAAGCTATGAAGATTCATTTAATGCTTGCAAAGACAGCATACAATGCAATACATTCACAACTTATCTGCAAATGTTAAATGAAGAAATTGAACAGGAAACTACAATTGCAGCAGAAATAGCTAGAGACAGTTCTCAGGACAGCCAAAGTTCAGGAACACTCAGTCAAGATCCACTAGGACAACCAATCCCTGAAAATGAAGCATCAATAGCCATGAATGAAGTGGAAACGGCTATGAATCAAGCTCAAGGAGAATTTATAGACTTACAAAATTTAGAAAGACAACTGAACGAAGAGCAGCAACAAATTTATGAAGAGATCAGAAAAAAAATTGATCGAGGATTTCTACATGAAAAAAAAGAGTGCTCATGCACATCATTTCATCCAATCAGGATGTATGTAAGCGGACAAGCTGGAACTGGAAAAAGTTTCCTAATAAAAGTCATCAGAAGCTACCTACAGCAAAAAACGGATTCTACTTTGTCTTGTGTGGTTACTGCTCCAACTGGGTTAGCAGCATATAACATAAAATGAATCACTTTACATCGTTTGCTAATGTTACCAGTGGAGCATGAGAACAAAATACAATACAACAAGCTAACTGGAGAAGCATGCTTGGAAGTTTCAAGAGTATTGAAGAAGATGCAAGTTCTCATTATTGATGAGGTGAGCATGGTATCGAACTTAATGCTTGCCTTTGTGCATTTAAGAATGCAGCAAATTCTGAAGACAGACTATGAAGTGTTATTTGGAGGAAAACACGTCATAGTTTTTGGAGAGCTTTTGCAACTTACTCCAGTTAAAGGACAACCAGTGTTTAATACTGTGACACATGAAGACACGAAGAAGTCATTGGGAAGCATCGGTAATACAAATATTTGGTCCTTCTTTGAGTACAAGGAACTTACAACTAATATGAGGCAAGCAAACGATGAAGAATATGGAAGTATTCTGAAAGATATCAGGATTGGACTACTCACAGAAGCTGGCAAAAAAGCATTACAGAGTCGGCTGCTACATAATTTATTTCCAAAGGAAGAAATAGTTGCAGAGAAGATATACAAGAACATTGCAGAAAACAAAAGTGTCATCTTCTTAATGCCAACTCTACGTGAATGCTCAATATTCAATGAGGAGCTTTTGAAATTGGAAAAGGAAGATATCAGGAAATTGGAAGCAGTGGACAAAATTGAGGATGGAAGAATTACTGTTACATTAACAGGCACACTGAAAAATAAATTGGATTCACTAGAGAAGAACATTCCCAAAACAGCTGGATTAGAAAAAAATCTATATGT
This sequence comes from Triturus cristatus, assembly GCF_964204655.1. Classification (NCBI taxonomy): domain Eukaryota; kingdom Metazoa; phylum Chordata; class Amphibia; order Caudata; family Salamandridae; genus Triturus; species Triturus cristatus. Next base: position 985,947,427 of record NC_140590.1, read on the forward strand.
TTGCATGAACTGTAGAGTATTTTTAAGGAGAAATTTGGATGTTGAAAAAGGTTTAGTTAATGGAGCTATGGGAAGAGTTGTGGGTTTTATTAATTATCAGAAAAAAGATGGAATTGAATGTTTAAAAATAAAATTTGATCAGATAGAAGAAGTTAAAGACATTTGTCGTTGTTCAGTTCGTTTCATGCTTGTGAAAGACTTATATGTACGTAGGAAGCAGTTTCCGTTTTCGCTAGCATATGCTGTAACTATTCACAAGTCTCAAGGATTGACTGTAGATTGTGCATTTGTGAACATTGGTTCAACTGTGTTCAAAGAAGGTATGGCATATGTTGCTTTGTCACGAGTGAAAACATTATCAGGTTTATTCATGATAGACTTTGATGATTCAAAAGTTAGTGCTGATACAAATTGTGTAAAGGAGTATAATAGATTAAGAAGAAGCTATGTGTTGTAAAGAAGACGATCTGAAGCGTGTGAAGTTCAAGCGTCTTTATTCTGTCATCCACTCTCCGCTACTGACAGCCTGTTGAACATTCCAAGGTGAACTCTCAAGGACCGTCCCAAGAAGGAGGAAAGGCGGGGGAGGAAAGGAAGCTACCACTAGGAAAAGAAACTGGAAAATACGTCAGGGAAAGTAACAAGGGAAAAGGAGAGAGATTACAACACATCTCCCTTCGTAGGGAAAGGAAACAGGGGAAAGGACGAGGTGAGCGGGCAACATGAACCTGTGAAGTAACAGAGCTGAATGTATAAGAAACATGGAAACCCACAGGGTCTGGAGGCGAACAAGTCAAAACGCAAAATGTACACCAGCCTACCTGCAGACAACACAAAGAGAAAGGATTAACAGATCACCACATGACAGGAAAGAAAGAGCGAACGAGGTAAGGCTGTAGACACAGGAAGACATAAAGCAGTGTGACTTCCGATCTCACGGATGAAAACAAGGTATGACAACGCAAGGAAAACTGAACAAGGAGGAAGCGGAGAAAAGGCAAAGATGTACAAACCGCAAACTAATGCTTCCCCCATTTTCAATAAACAGTCCCAATGCAATGTGAGATTAATATGCGTTCTACAAAATCCAACTTGCAACCTGTAAGAAAACAACATCAGTCCAGTGGACTCGAACAACTGACCCTCCTCACTCCTAAGAACGAGGTGAGGAGCATATTAAATGGGACTATAACCCATAAGACGCCCTAAGAGGGAGCCCAAGTTAATGTACATGGTTTAAAGCTCCTAGATTTGTGCCCAGTATGGGGTAGCAGGGTGATAGAGGATGGGAACGTACCCATAAGCGTACGGTGAACCCCAAAATGTCCAGAGTGTGCAAGGGAAGTGGCCAAACCCATTGCCCTCCCTGTGTAGGGGAAAACATATACAGTGTAAACAAGCACACCTAAAGAAACCTGAATAGAGCCCCCCATGAAAGAGTGCTACCAAGGATGGCAATTAGAATGACACCACCAGGAAAACTGGACAGATAAGAAAACAGAGAAGAGGCAAAGTAGATACATACAGTATAACTATTACTTCCCTCCCCAATTTCAATAAACAATAACAATCCAATGTAAGAGTAACATTGCGTTCTACAAAACAGCAAAATTACAGAATGTAAAAACTATTTCAGTAACTGGAACTAAAACCCATGACCGTCCTCTACTCCCTGATAGAGTGTGAGGAGCACTTTGAATGAGACTGTAACCCATAAGACGCCCTATTGAGGGAGACTGAGTAAAGGTAAATGGGTAAAAGACCCATAAAATTGTGCCCTGAGTAAGGGTACTATGTAAATGTAAAATGGGACTGGGACCCATACACCGGTTCCCTGTGAAAGGGTAACTACCGTAATGGCCCGAGTAGGCACGTGAAAGAAAAGAAAAAGAAACAGGAACCTGTTGCCCTCCCTGTTAAGGGTAACAACCGTAAATTACCTATGTAGGCAGAATTATGTAGGGAAATGGGGCTAGTACCTCTTCCCAGGTAAAGGTATATGGCCAAATGGGGATGGAACCCATTCCCAACCCTGTGTAGGGTAAAATAATGTGAACATGCAAATTGAACCATCCCAAATGTATGTGGGCAATTGGGGCAAAACCTACCCCCACCCCTATGTAGGGAAAAATCAATAGACCTATGTAAACATGTAGCCGGGACCATGAATGCCAAATGGCATGTACGTACCCACAGTACCTGAATGCAAACTGAAGCAATGATGTAAAGTGAGCAAAAGTTGCATGGACCAAAGACATCCCATGTTTGTGAACGTAAATTGTAGAAGAACATAAGTGAAAAAACATTCAATCACTTTCCAAAATGTCCCAAATAAAAGTGCAAACGTCTTCATTGACCTGTGTAAGAAATGAAAGTTAAAAGCAAAACTTTGCAATAATCACAGTCACCGAGTCCAGACATTACTGCAGCACGCCTAACATAATGATGACAGGGTTTGTTGGAAGTACGAGGAACCGAACTCCTGAGAACCACATATAAGTTCAAGAACTGACCGACTAGCCTCTGCTGTAACCAAGGTGTGCGTGTCGTCGACTCAGACAGACACGATTGTGCCACAGTACATCCTAACTGCTGCAGAGGAGAGTGAGGAAACATCATTGCCGATAATATGGAACCCAGGCATAATTGTAGACAAAAAAAAAAAAACAATCCCAGAAAATACCGTATGTGATTCTTTGTGATGACGGAGGTTAGAGAATGCAGCTGGAAACATAAGGCTGCGTTTCTAGTCCGTGAGGCACAGTAAACAGACGTAAATCTACTAGAGCCCCGAGAAAATACCACAGAGAGTTCCTTGAAGAAAAGATGGCATCACGTTCAGGGCTCGCTGCCGGGTGGTTCGTGGCACGCTGGTGCGCTAAAGAGAGCAGCAGGCGCAGAGACCAACAGAAATAACGGTATTAACGTCTGGAATACCGGGGAGGTAATAGATTTCTGAGGAGAAAAAGTTATTTGCAAAACTCACCACAGCACAGGCAAAGCAGAGCACCAAAAGAGCTGTACTGCTTCGCACTCAATCGCCTCAACAAAGCGCAATGCGTTTTTTAAAAATTAGAGAAACTGCCAGATTGAACAAAATCCAAAAGAAAGTCAGTCACAGTGAATCCATCCGTGACACAGACAGACTTCAGTCAAACTAATGCTCACCACTAGACGAATACCTCCCATGAGAGAATTCCATACAAAACAGCTGTGCATATACCACAAAGAGTGCCATTGTAGTGGAACTCTCAGCAGGGAAGTTACAAGTGGAATGAAGAGAAGAGTCGGCAGTAAACAGTTAGAAGACATGACACCTTTGCGCTATGACACTTGCTGTAGAAGTTTGTGGGCAGAAGCTGTTCTCTCCGTTCTGTAACAACGTTTTTGGAGAGAACATAGTAGATCTTGTTGACAGAGACAATGGTAGAAAAATTTAAAGTCCAAATTACGTGGTGTATAAGTGCACAAGATCACACAGCGTAGGCAGTAAAATGACTCCAGTACATGCCATAAGAAATTGTGCCTGGAAATGCAAAAGCGTGACAGAAAGGAACTGTCTGCCTGAAGTGTTGATGTGTTTAAAAAGTCAGGCAATAAAAGGTACCAGAGTCCTAAGTACATGATATAGATGAGCACAGTAAGCCTGGGCTAGGGCTGGCCAATGTAGTGGTCACTGGTGGGGCTTAGTTGAAGCCAACGCGATGCATGGGGTGAATTCTAAAAAGTATGAATTGTAGAAGTAGCCCTCACAGCACTCCAGCGTGCCAATGCATAGCAACACCCTCTCAAAAGAATGTGCACAGGGTCACACAGCGTAGGCGGGAGGTGCTCAAGATCACACAGCTAAATGCAGTAGGAAAATCAAGATGAAGTGAAGAGCTGTGTATGAGTAGCAGAAAATGCATAGCAGTGCAGCAGGCTGTGGTGGTACCGCCAAAGTCCAAAATCTGTAGTCTAGATGAGCACAACTTGCCTGTCTTGGGGCTGGCCGATGGAGCGGCCAATGGTGGGGCTGAAAGGCGAAGTGCTTCATCTTTCTTGATGTCTTCTTTTCTTTGTAGTAGTTGTATCTTCCTTGTAGTCATCTTTGTAGTTTTGTGTACACATGTCTGTTTCTTGTTAGTAACAATTACCATCTTGTGGATACCGCCTCTTCTGAAAATTGTGTGCAGGACCACCACTTCCTCCCGCCACATCTGAGAGAGAGCGGCACTAAGACAGCACCCCACAGCAGAGCGAGTAGAATCCACGGTGGTCTAGGCATAAACTCAGGAGAATGTTGCCTTCGTCAAAAACTCCAGAAAGCCCCCACTCTGCGTCCTCCAGGCACTGACTCGAGGAATATTAAATCCTAAATGCAGAAAGAAACAAGCACTGAAAGGGGAAATGACATGAATGGCCCCCTTCGCCAGCAGTCAAGGAACTTTGGAAAGCCCCAACTCTGCGTCCTCTCAGGCACTGAATCGAGGAATAATAAATCCAAAATGCAGAAAGGAAAAAAAGCACTGAAAGGGGAAGTAACATGAATGGCCCCCTTCGCCAGCAGTCAAGGAACTTTGGAAAGCCCCAACTCTGCGTCCTCACAGGCACTGAACCGAGGAATAATAAATCCGAAATGCAGAAAGGAGAGAGCACTGAAAGGGGAGATGACAGGAATGGCCCCCTTCGCCAACTCGTCGCCAGTGTTGTAAAGAAGACGATCTGAAGCGTGTGAAGTTCAAGCGTCTTTATTCTGTCATCCACTCTCCGCTACTGACAGCCTGTTGAACATTCCAAGGTGAACTCTCAAGGACCGTCCCAAGAAGGAGGAAAGGCGGGGGAGGAAAGGAAGCTACCACTAGGAAAAGAAACTGGAAAATACGTCAGGGAAAGTAACAAGGGAAAAGGAGAGAGATTACAACACTATGCTCCTCATTTAGGTCAGTATCCTGTGTTGGAGAAACGTGTAGTTTCTCGTAAAAGGAGAAATGAGAATATCTGTAATGAAGATGTAGAGAGGAGGAAAAAGAAAAGAGGAGTGATGTAATTGCAAGCAAAAAGAATAAGGAAAATGAAGAACAGGTTGTAGGATGTTATTTTGAAAATAGCTCTGGTGTCAACTGCTACGCTAATGTAGTGCTGAATGTTGCATTTTATCTGGAAAGTTTGCAAGAGCAGATAATAGTAAATCAGGGAAAAAGATTCTGTTCTGCGCTGAGTCTCCTTTTTGAAAAGCTGAGTAATGATAAAACTCAAATAGAAAGTGCTACTGAAATTAGAAAAGTTTTAGATGTATGTTCAGGACGAACACAGTTTTCTCAAAATGTACAGCAAGACGCACAGGAATTCTTGATTTATTTTCTTCAGGTACTGGAAGAAGAAGGGGTTCCCATTGAAAATTTATTTGGTCTCTCTTATAAATGGGAACATAGTTGTGAAAACTGTTATAATATATGTGGCTCTAATGTTGATTCTGAAAGGTATATTTATTTAACATTGCCAGAGAGTAAAACAGTCACTTTTGCTAAATTAGTTAAAGATGCTAATCATAGCATGCAATGCGGTGAGTGTAAATCTGACATGTTTTCAACATTAATTTTAAAGGAATACAGACAGTATGTAATTTTAATGATGCAACGATGTAGAGCTGATGGTTCAAAATTGGATACTTTAATAAAGAAGTTTACAGGACAGCAATTATCAATTTCAGGAAAAACTTTTGTAACAGTTGCAATAATTTTCCATGATGGACCTACTGTAACTTCTGGTCATTACACAGTTTATCTTAAATGTGAAAAAGGCTGGACACTGTGTAATGATTCCCAATTGATTTTTAAGCAACGTTTGCCTTTTGATTTAGCAAATTCCTATCTAATCTTCTTGAAACCTAAATTTTAGAGAGATTTGGCAACATCTGGACAAAACAATTTTACCATTTTATTGGATTACCATTTGGAATTTACAAATAAAAAGATTTAACAAATTATCATTTGGCCTAATGGAAAGGTAACCAATTGTAATGTGGAATTTTTCCATTTTTTAAGGAAACTTTGGAAAACCAAAAATTTAGAAAAAATCGGTAACATCTGCACAATTTAAATTTTGGAATGTTATTGGATTGCCATTGGAAATTTTTTCAAAAAAGATTTTTAAAATTACTATTTGGCCATGCGGAAAAGTAAACAATTCTATTGTGGACTTATTTAATTATTAATTAATCTTTCGGAAACCAAAATGTTACAGAGAATCGGTGACATCTGTACAATTTAAACTTTTGTTTTTTATTGGATTACCATTGGAAATTAAACAAAAAAAGAATTTTAAAATTACTATTTGGCCTAAAGGAAATGGAACCAGATGTATTGTGGAGTTATTTGACATATATTGTTGTGATTATACTTCTGAAACAAAAATATCAGACGGTATTTTAAAGGAATAAGTATTGATATTAGATGATATTTTTTAAGAATATTATGCATTTCTATAAAGTTATGTTTATGCAAAAAGAGATTGTGGGCTTTTTTAAAAACAATCTTTGAGATTGTTAATTTTTTTTTTGCCTGCTGTTAAATGATGAATGCAATTGCTTTCACAATTTATAGTGAAATGCAATATTTTCTGAAAACAGCAAAAAAAAGGCAAAAATATTTTTTGAAAAATATGTAAATGTGTACTGTATTATTAAATGTTTTATTAAATATTAATACTTTTTTCTTTTTTTTCAGATTGAGATAGAAAATTTTCGAAAACTAGAACCATTTTTAAAGCAATTATAAAAAAAATTAAATGAATAAATCTTTTTTGAGTGGGTATGGTAAGTCAATAATGTCATGGTCCCTTTTTTCCACTTCTCTACAATCACATTTTCAGTTTTTAATTGTAGTCTCTCAAGGACCTTGTAATGTGATAATTGATTTTTAGTGTTTTAAAAAAAAAAAAAAAAAAAAGTTTTAAAAAAAATATATAAAAAATAGATGAAAGGTAAGGTTGGCTCTTAAAAGAGCCGTTGTGTTCATGCAGGGACAGAGGAAAGAAAGATTGGGAATATTAGACGGTACGACAAGTGTGCTGATCTATTTTACTGTTCACTAGGGAAATACTGGTCTCCCTATAAGTAATTAGATCGTGACAAGTGGCGCACCGTACTTCAACCCTCGCAAACCGAGGGTTAATTTCCAGAGGACCAGAAAAAGGAGATGCTCCCCCCACAGATGAAGGGCTCACCTGACCTGCAGAAGAAGGACTCGGCCCTGCAGATGATGGTCCAGGCTGAGCTACTGTGGATGTGCTTGGTTGATTTACTGAAGGGTTACCTTCAGTAAGTCGAGCATGTGTCCTTCTGTGTACATCCTTAAGGTGTCTCATCATGGTGTGATTCCCAAAGGAATACTTCCTGTCAGGATTACCTCTTGAAAGTACACGCTTACACAGCTTGCAAGTCACTAAGGGTGCATTTACCTTTTGCTGGCCTTCTGGAAAAGTAAAATACTCCCATACGTAAGAGGTCTTTTGTTTCCTCGCTCTCTGCCTCAAGGTAGTGCTGCTAGCCTCACTCTCAGAAGAGCTCTGCTGTTCTGCCATCGTATCACAAAGACAACCCAGCACCTTCTCCTAAGGGATCACAAGCAGAAATGAGGGGAATGGGTGTGGTGTAGGAGAGTTCTAGAACTGAAAGTAGTTTCAACCAATCAAAAGTTGTGTTACATGATCACATGATCTACCGTACGCTTACGGTACGCTTACGGCAAAAGTACGCATGCGCGTAAAAAAGACACGCGCTCGCGCGCATGCGCATAACAGTCACTCCCCGACACTTCCGCGTAACGTGCGCGTGTAGCATACACGCCCCACGCGGAGTACGCGCGGCTACGCAAATTGCGTAACTATACGCAAACAGCGTAGATAAATTACGGACATTGCGTAAACCGTACGCTTACCGTAAGCTTACCGTACGCGCACTAAAAAAAAATAAAAAATAAAGGAAAAAATGTATTGCTAATAAATTTTACCTGTTTATTTTATAAAAAATGTTTTAAAAAAACATTGTAGAATTTTAAAAATTTAACCATAGTCTTTAAAAAAGGATAGAAAATTAAAATAAAAATATGTTAAAAAAAAAAGAAGAAAAAAAAAATTAGCATTTAAAAAACCTTGCAAATTCACTGAAAAAAACCATGGGTTTCACACACGTTATAGTTAGGAATTAGCATTTAAAAAACCTTTGAAATTCACTGAAAAAACCATGGGTTTCACACACGTTATAGTTAGGAATTAGCATTTAAAAAACCTTTGAAATTCAATGAAAAAACCAAAGGTTTCACACATGTTATAGTTAGCTGGACATTTCACTCGTAAAAAACCAATGAAATTCCCCCGTTATAGTTAGTTCAGCTAACTATAACTCGCGCGCCCGCAATGCACTACTGATGACGTCACATATTACATCACTCATGACATGGTCAGTGACATCACTCATGACATCACTGATGACATCTCAAATGACATCACTGATGACATTATCCTTGTGACAGAGTGGTAGACCTCCTCTCACCCTAATATAACCTTTGATACAAACATTCAAAAATAGAGACTAAAATTTTCAAAAAATGGACATACCAATAACAGTTACAACAACCTATTCAGTAATTCTAAGATCCACATACACATCCACTCATCCACCAACAATCCTATACAGTCACTCATACATGTACTCACACATATGTACTCATACACCTAAACATCCTGTAACACAATGCCACTCATCCATAGAGTTACTCACACATAGTCACTCATGCTAATAAAGAATCAAACATCCATTTACTTGCATATACAGTTATACACACACCACCACACTTACTTTTACAGAAACTTACACATACTTAGTCTTTTAAACAATCACTTATAGAAACACATACTTATTCATACAGGAACTCTTGCAATCTCTCACTCTCACATATACCCACTTATATACACCAATAGTCACATATACTAGTTTAAAACATATGTAGTTACTTATGAAGACACTATTGAGACAGTCATTCACTCACTAACACACCCATGCACACACTCATCCACCCATACAGTCCTGCACACATGCTGTCTTCAACACATACAAACAGTGAGTCACTCATTCATGCATCTATGCACTACGTAATACCCCCCACCGCACCATGAAGACACTCAGACACTCATACTGATACTCAAAAAACCAACTATTAACCTATATAGACACTCATGTAGCTACTCACCAACCCATGCAGCCACTTATATACAAAGTGAGAGACTGATACAGGTATTTACACATTTAAACATTACTCACTAAGCCATGTATTCAAAAAGATACACTTAATCAGTCAGTTATACAATCAATTTTTCAGAAACAAATCATCAATTTAGACACTTATATACTCATTTATTCTTCCATCGACCTTGAGATATACATATATAAAACATATTTAATTTTCAGAAAAACACACATTCACTGGATGATGTCATCAGTGATGTCATTTGAGATGTCATCAGTGATGTCATGAGTGATGTCACTGACCATGTCATGAGTGATGTAATATGTGACGTCATCAGTAGTGCATTGCGGGCGCGCGAGTTATAGTTAGCTGAACTAACTATAACGGGGGAATTTCATTGGTTTTTTACGAGTGAAATGTCCAGCTAACTATAACATGTGTGAAACCTTTGGTTTTTTCATTGAATATATATATATATATATATATATATATATATATATATATATATATATATACACACACACACACACATACACATAAATATACATATATATAAAATATTCCATCCAAAGAGGAAAGGAGTGCACCACAATGACCATCGTGTTTGAAGAGCACTCATTTCCATGGAAACTCACTTCAAATACAGCACTTGGGCTGATCAATTAGATTGAAGAGGATGTGAAAATAATGTATGCAGTAGAAAGGCACCCTCTTTCATGTTCTTTAATGTATTCTATGCACATAGTATTGGCTGTGTGTACTAGGGCACCTCTGCTTTAGAGACTGCCAACATTCACTGTGAAGCACTCCTATGTTGTTCACTTCATCGACAAAACCCAATTGTGGTGCAGCTTTTTATAATGCACTTGGGGAGATTTGAATAAAGGAGCAGAGAAATAAAAGAATGGAATAGACTAATGCTTCTGGTATGCTCTTTCGGTTACCTCTTACGTTAGGTGATCTATTTTAATTCATTATCACACATGTATAGATTTTATATTTTCTCATGGCAGGTGCAATCCACTTTAGATCACATTCTACGAAAAGTCAAGAAAGACCCCCTGAAGATTAATGTACAGCCTGCTCTCTACAGAACTAACATCAATGTTAACATAAAATAAACTTTCAATTTGTTTTAGTCTTCAGTGTTGAGCTAACTCTTCAATGACCATCTACCCACAAAGTACTGGTACTGGGGTTAAAATGAGACTGGAACAAAATCTTTGCTGTGCAATTCAGATGTCCTTGCGATGAAGTAGAAAATGTGCTACTCTTTCTGCTTTATAATGTTTGTTGCAAAGTGAAAATGCAGGATGGATGCCTACCCTCCACTTTAAGGTCCAGTTGCAGTCATTAAAGAAATAACATTTATGTACACCAAGGGCCACGGATTCGAGCCTTCAAAATGAGATCGGATTGGCTGCCAGCACTTCATACAGGAAGTGTTGGCATCCATCTTGGCACTCAAACTTGACAGAGTCCCAAGAAAAAAAGATTAACAAATAGGTTAAGGGGGCAGGGTAGGAATACCCTGACACCCTAGGACTGATGGCGGGGTCCCATAGGGATCTTGCCAGGGGCAAAAAACCTTTTTTTTTCCTACAAATTTGCAGAGGATCTGCAGGATTTTGTATTTATTGTTTTATTTTTTTAAAGCAAGCGCGGATACCCGCTGTTGGAAACTGGGCTGTTAGTTGTGTAGCCATCACAACTAACAGATCCAATGTTGTCCTCAGTGGTAACAAAACACTCCATTGTAGTGCTTGACTCTCCCGGAGTAGCAAAGCGGAGCAGTCGAAGGCCTACTCAAGGGTGGTGGTGTGGACAATTACCAATCATGAGCAAGCAATAATAACACTCAGTAAAAGGTTGTCTAGTCAGTACTTTTTCTTAATAAAAGGAGAAGTACATTTATGAATGAATGAAAAGGCATTTCTAAAGCGCATGGCTACCCAGGGGCATCCCAGCGCTAATAGCGGTGCAGCTTCAACTCCGGGCAGTATTAGGAAAACAGATACGTTTTTAACTGCTTTCTAAAAGTCAGGTAGTTTGGCTCAAGGCGGATACAAAGGGGAAAGAGATTCAACAATTTAGCGGCATTGTACGAGAAGCGACGCCTTCCACTTCGTGTTTTTCTTATTTTTGGGACTACTGCCAATTGTTTATTATCTGACCTTAAAGACCTATTAGAGCGATAGGGTTGAATAATGGAGCGGATAATGGGCGGGCCCTTGCTGAGAGTGCTTTGTGCATAATACACAGAGTCTTGAACTGGATTCTCTCTTGGATAGGGAGCCAATGAAGAGATGCAAGCGCAGGCTTAGCTGAGAGGCGTTTGGAAGTATTTGTGAGCAGACGTGCTGCACACTTTTGCACTATCTGCAATTTTTTGGTGGTGGTGAGTGGGGCTCCCAGATATAGGGCGTTAGCATAGTCAAGGCGTGACAGGATCAACGCTTGGACCAGCAATCTTTTGGCAGAGAAAGGTAGCAAGGGGAGGATCTTTCTTAACATTCTAAAAAAAAATCCCATAACAACAAGCTGCAACCTTACGTGCGTGCTCCTTAAAATCAAGATTGCGGTCCAGCCATACACCCAGCCTCTTGAATTGTTCTTTTGGGGAGGGTGGTGGCCCCAGACAGCTAAGTCAAAATGAGCCTATGCTCAACGTAGTAGAATTACCCAAGAGCATCAGCTCTGCCTTAGTTCCATTAAGTTTTAAACAAGAGCTTTCCATCCAACTCGACACCTTTTCAAGGCATAAGGCTAACCCCGAGCCTGAGTCATCCAGTTGATTGAGTGAACCACCAACTGAGTATCATCAGCGTAGGTAATGATCTGAATGCCAAAAGGTGTTACTACTTCTATCAGGGAGCTCCTATAGACATTACAGAGAGTGGGGCTCAGGGAAGATCACGGAGGAACCCCACATCTAAGGGGCATTTGCTTTGAAGCGATTTAATCTTCAAAGACTACAAAACATCTATCCTCTAAATAGGACTGTAGCCACTTTAACGCTGTTCTGGTAACTCCTGCCTTCATAAGTCTTTGAATTAACAAATGATGGTTCACCGTATCAAAGGCTGCGCTGAGATCTAATAAGATAAGAGCAGCGCAGCCCTCTCCAGCCCGAATATTTCTTAGTTCTTTCACCACGGTCAGGAGTGCAGTTTCTGTGCCTTGCTGTGGTCTGAACCCAGTCTGTGAGGGATGAAGAAGATTATTATTTTCAAGAAAGGTTGAGAGAGTATGGTTTACGTGCTTCTCAGCTATTTTACCAATTCCTGGTAATAGCGAGATGGGGCGGTAGTTTGCCAACACGTCAGGATCTAGGTTTTTTTTTTTTTTTTTTTTTTTAAAGAGTGCTCTAACCATTGCCTGTTTGCAGCGCGAGGGCACTAATCCCATTACCAGCGAAGCGTTTATCACATCCAAGATCACTGAGGATACAGTCTCAAAGATTAAATTTAAAATGTTAGGGGCAACATCTGTAGGCGCTCCAGATTTAAGAGGACTAAGAATCCCTTGAAGGGAGGACAAGTTCAAAGGGGGAATAGCCTACAGCAGACAATCTCCATATTGGGCTGTCCAGTCAGGTGGAGATAAAGTTTGTGAGGCCGTCGCCAGAGAAAAGGACTTCTAGATACTTTGTATTTTATCAAACAAAAAATCAGCAATTTGGTTGCAGCGTAGAGGGATATCAACAAAAGTGATGGGGGGGTGCAGGAGGAGTTAAAATCCGAAAGATTTTGCGTGGGCAGTTTGCCGCCAAAGTGATTCTCTCTTTATAATAGAGAGCTTTGGCAGCTTTTATTTCAGATTTGTAGATCTTTATCGCCTCTCTATATTTGATTTTGTTAGCTACTGAGCGGTCCTTCCTCCAGTTTCTTTCCAGCCTTTGGCTGGACTGTCTGAGCTCCCGAAGTTTGAGCGTGTACCGGGCATTTTGATTGGCTCCTGCTTTATTGCGAGTCCATTTCTTTGGGAGAATATGATCAAGTGACGACTCTAGCCATCTACTGAATTTATCATTTGCAGTGACCGGGCTAGTATTGAGGGTGGGAATGGTATCTTCCAGAATAGTCACCCAAGATTTTGTAGGCAGTTTCAACCAAACGCGTACTTGTCTAATGGTTCTCGCAGCAGGAGTAATAACATTTTGCTCTATCCATGTACATGGAATTAAAGAGTTGTCTGACCAAGGCACCAGAGAAGGGTCCTTGACCAGAAGATTTAAAATATTTTTTAAAAATGGGGTCAAGTAAATGGCCTTTGCAATGGGTGGGACCGCCAACTAATTGAGTAACTTGAAGCGTCTCCAACCCCTCTACTAATTCCAGTATAGTTGGGAGAAAGGTATCATCAAAATAAAGGTTGAAGTCCCCTAGTAGGGTGAAATTGGAAAAGAACTAGCCGGATTGGCTACAATATCGGGAAGATCCTTACAGAATTTGCCTAAAGGGCCTGGAGGACGTTATACCAAGATCCCCCGAGAAGGTTCTAACATGGGAAATGCCGTTGGTAAAGTAGATGCTTTCTCAGTCGGGTAGAGGATTTATAGTGGAGCGGCAATTAAATTTGTTCTTATAAATAATGCCTATTCCACTTCCTCTACCCGTGTCCCGGTCAAGCCTCTATATTGCATAGCCAGGGGGGAGGGCTTGGACAATGGCAGGGTGAGTGTTTAGACATTGAGCGGCAATTCAATAAAAGCAAATTAAGAGCCTCCTTAATAGGCGTGTCTGTGGGGGTTTCAAACACGGGGCAAAATTTGAAGCGACAAGTACAACAGTGCTTAATAGAGCTATCAGGTGGCATTGAATGTATGCACTCTCTTCATAGCGCTCCTCTGTAAGAATTAAGCTGCTCTGTGGTATAAGAGTGTTTTTCCCCAGACAAACCGGTAGGGGTTCTGGCCCCTGGTCCCGGACGAGGCAAACAGGCTTGCTTTAGGCGCGCCTTCGGTGCGCGCGGTTGCACCATCGGCCCCTTTTGAGGCCAAGCGAGCGTGCCAACGTCTGGTACGCTGACCTGAGTCTTCCGCCCTTCGCTATTCAATGGCCTCACAGAGCATTAAAAACAGCTACACTACTACTAAATACCACGCAATAATTTATAAATATATACATTGGCAGATAGAACATACCATACACGACATTGTGTATCGCTGGTGCCCCTAGAGGGATTACCCAAACATATCAACTGAGTTTCAACAGACATTTTGTAATAACCACATTACTTTTGCATGAGTCATTATTAATATTATCATTATTTTATGGCAGTTTATAAAGCGCAATGGTTACTCCAATAAGGAATGTCTCCTCGCTGAATTCCATTCGGGACTGAGATCATGAATGAGCACAAGTAAACGGTAACACTCAAGGAAGCGAGATTTTTTCTAAACAGCCACGTTTTAAGTTGCTTCCTGTAAGATGCTTCTGATGTCTCCTGTCTAAGGTACATAGGTTGAGAATTCCACCTCTTGTCTGCCAGGTACCTAAAAGAACTACCTCCGAAATGTTTCCTATTAAATTTAGGAATGCAGACCAGTTACAGCAGATCTCAGGCTGAGTGTGGGTTGGTACGATTGTATTATGGGGCAGAGAGATTTCAGGCCCTTGCCCTGCAGTATTCTGTGGACATAGCAGAGGGCTTTGAAGGAGATCCTCTCCTTAACAGGGAGCAAGTGGAGTCTCTCCAAAGCACTACCTGTTAGAAAGCGTCTAGGGATGTTAAAAAGCAAACAAGCTGCCGCTTTTTGCACCCGTTGGAGCATATGAATGCTCCTCTTCGGTGTCCCCAGATAGAAAACATTGCAAAAGTCCAGTCTGGATGTTACAAGCGCCTGTACCACGGTCTTTCTCGCATTGTCCGGGAACAAGTGCCTGTGAGAACTGAGATCTGGTTAGAGAAGGATAAGTGGAGTCAAACCAGACTCCAAGATTTTTAACTTTCTGACTCGGAGAGGGTGGAGATTCTAACAAGCTGGGCCACCACCTTGAGGACCAAATGGAGGGTTGTTTTCCTACCACTAGAATATCTGTTTTGCTGGCATTAAGCCTGAGGCAACTGTGTTTCATCCAGTTTGCAATGTCCTCCAGGCAGAGCTCGAAATCCTCTGCCGCTTTGCCATTGTCCTGGGCCAAAGTAAGAATCAGTTGCATGTCATCTGTGTATGACACCGTCTGCACCCCATGTTTGTTCAACAGGTCTGCCAGAGGTCTTATATACAGATTGAAAAGGGTCGGGCTCAAGGCAGAGCCTTGAGGCACCCCCTGTTTGAGGTGTTGCATAAACGAAACATAGGGTTGCAGAGTGGTTTGAAAGGTGCGACCTTCCAAAAAGCTCGCCAGCCATCCCAGGACCTGCCACCTATACCTGCATGGTGAAGTCTTTCAAGAAGCAGACCATGGGGGACTGTGTCAAAGGCGGCGCTCAGGTCAAGCATGATTAGGGCCGCTGTTTGTCCATCTTCAGCAATTTTGTGCAATGAGTCTGAAGCTAGGATTAACGCTGATTCCGTGCTAAATAAGGATCTGAAACCAGACTGTGTCTCATGGAGGAGATTGTGTTCCTCTACAAACTGCATTATTTGTTGGTTGACTAATTTCCCCGCGACTTTTGCAAAGTAAGGAAGTAGTGAGATAGGTCTTCAGTTCTCAGGCTTAAAGGGTTATTGAGATGATGAACCAATAAAACAAGTGCACTAATTCTATTATGACCTAATAAAAAACATTTATGAGAAATAAACTTTGTGTTTGAGTATTTGTTTCATGTATTAGGCATCAAACTGTAATAGTAAAAACACCCCTAAAGGGCATCACAGTGAAAATGCATTCCATTGCAACCATACAGGCAGCCTGTAGTGGGCACAAACACATGAACATTGCATAGATACATTTTCAGGCCTTTCCTGCCTTCCTAGATGTTACCAATCAACAGGCCCGTAGGGAGCGACGCACTCCAGATTGTAGGGCAAAAGCTCCAGCTATGGGAAAACTTGAAACCGCATTGAAATCCAGAGATGGTGATAATTTCATCACTCCCCCCCCCCCCCCAACTTAGGGTAAACACTCAGGAAGTATACTGGGGACAGAGGCTGCATTGCACCGAGTAATCTGATGGTGGCCCCATCACTCAGGGTCCACCACAAGAAGACATATGGGTGAAAATGTGTTTCAAATGAGAGGCCCGCAGGCATTTTGGGGCGAGTCTCAGAGAAGCAGTGAATATTCTAGTATAGGCTCCACCACTGAGCCAGGAGAGGTGTAGCTTTTCCCCTTTTGATTTTTTAATGGTTTTAGACGGTGCCCGGCCCAACTTGGACACCTCCATGCCTCTATTCCATAGGGAGAGCCCACTCCTTGCTGCCCCGCCAGCTCCCACGTGGCCCGCACCTCCGTGTGCGGCCGTGGGAGCTGGCTGCTTCTTTATACTTGCCTGCTCCTGCGGGTAGGCGATGGTCCTATGTGGTGGCTGCCCCGCTCACCCCATACATGGGCTCAAGGCACAAAAGCAAGGCCACCGCAGTGGAGGTGGGGGCAATGGCAATTCTCCACCACGTTTGACCTTCGGGGGTGGGGTCCCGGCCCCCTACATGTTAAATCCACCAGGGGGATGGGGTCCCTGGGTGAAAGAGTCCAGGGAGTGGGCCCCAAGCAGGTCCCCTCCATTAGAAGACTATTAATCCTGTGCCAACCTCTGGGCCCTTGCCAACCCCGTGGCTAAGGTAAGATACAGCAGTGGAGCCCCACATGCTTTCGTCGGAAAAAGGTCACCAAACTTTAAAATACCATACCCCTGGTCCCATTGGGCCGATTCGGATGCTCTTGGGCACATTTTACGGCAGAGGATGAGCTCTATCCACTGGGGGTAATTGAACTGGTTCTCCTGGCTCCCCGGGCCAGCTCTCCTCCCGATACTGCTTTTAGCGCACAAAAAGCCAGGGCTTTCCCACCCAACTGGTCCTTAGGGTCAATACGGGGGCTAGTCTCACTAGCCCTTAGGGAGACCCCACTGGCTCTGGGGTCAGCTGGGCAGAGTCCTTGGTCTTGAGTGGGGGGTTCCTCCTTCCAGTCCTCCGTGGTGGTCCCAGGATCCACTAGTGAAGCATAGAAAACTCCACATGCAAGAGAGTGGCTCTCCCTTGCGCAAGAGTTTTTAAAGGGGAGAGGAAGGGTACAGAAGACAGGCACCCCTGGCCAATCCTGGGGTGCCTCCATCCCTGCCACAATCTTCCTGCACAGCATGTTGGGACAATCTAAAATGGTGTCATCCAGGAGCCACTGGTTACATCAGCTCCTGGGGTCTCGGCTCCACCCCTTGCGGACATCACTGCCAAGGAACTGTACACTAGAACTTCAAAGAAGCCTCCCTTCTCTGTTGGTTCCAGCTGTCTGGACACTCTACTTTGCTTAGTGGGCTTGGGCAGGCCATCCCTGGTACTGTGTGACAGCTGAGTGATTGATGGAGATCATTCCGCCCCACCACTTTACTCCTCAGGAGCTGGGAGAAGTACTGCTAATTGCTCCTTTTGTGAGGGGGGGGGGGGGGGTTTCTGCTGCTGGAGACAAATGTATTTAACTGGACACAGCAGGGTGACAAACTGCCCGGGCTCTGATCCTGAGCTGATCCAGGAAAATATTAAAAATCTGGATGACCCATAAGGTGTAGAGATATCATTTTGGGAGTTACATATTCTGCTTTCTCATATAGGTTACACTCCAATTCAAGACAGCATTGGTCTCTGTAGGCCATGAGGAAGTGAAACTACACTCTAAGGCAGTTCCCTCCCTATGTGTATAATTGGGTGCCACTATAGTTAAAACAGTAAAGCACACTGACTCAGAAGGCCTATCCCAGGTGACCCCAGTAGTGAGATTCACCCACAGTATAAAGTCCAAAACTGGGTGATCAGAAGAGCAAAAAAAATAATGGCGCACTGAAGGGGCAGAACCCAGTGCAACACCCGCACTTGATTTTTTTGGTCCCCTGGTGAGCCAGGTCCCAGGGGGGGCAATTACACCCTGGGAACGCCCTCCCCGGGGGCACGGCAGATTCAGAAAACAGGGAGGGGGTAGGGTGAGGGTGCCCCGCCTCCTGGGCCAATTTCAGCCCCAGGTACCGCATCTTCGGGGCTCGGTCGTGAAAAGAGGGGGAGGAGGCGCGTGGCCCTCTCCCTGGGCCATTTATAGCCCCAGGAACCCCAAACCACAGGGCCCAGCTGTGCACACAATGGCCCCCCTCCCACAGCCATTTAAGGGCCTGGGAACCCAATCCTCCAGGGTCAGCTCCAGCTAGGTCCTGGGGTGCCCAGCCCTAGGACATAGCGGTTTCGCTGCCTGCACTGGTACGGGCAGGGAAACCTGTGCCTGCTCTTGCTTTGCGGGAGCAATTTCAAAGCTCCCACCAAGCAAGAACAAAATCCGTTCTCAGTGGGAGCATCAAAAATGCTCCTGCTCGCTGGGAGCAGACTTTTCGTTTTTTTCCCTGCCAGCATTGTAGCGGGAAGGCAAACAAATGAAAAAATTGCTCCTAACAACTGGGACCATCGTTTTTAGCTGTTCTCTGTGGGCGGGAGCAATGCCGGCACCCACAGGAGGCAGGGGGTCAGCTGGGGCATTAGAGCTCCCCCCATGGCTCCCAACAAAGATACAGTGGGCTCCCTCGGAGGGCTCTAGGGTACTTTACTGGCCAGGCCATGGGTGAGGGGTTCCCCGGGGCTGAAATCGGCCCAGGGAGGAGGGCTGCGTAATCCCCCTCTATTAATTGTATAAGCCCGGAGAATGGGGTCCCAGGAGCCAATATTGGCCCAGGGAATAGGGTCCCAGGGGTCAATATTGGCCCGGGTAGGGTGGCTGTGTGCCCCCCTCCTCCTTTATATTTATCCGTGCCTCAGGAGATAGAGTGCCGGAGGGGGACTGTGTGCACCCCCTCTCGCATTTATAAAAAGGCCAGGCTGCAGTAAATGGGGTCCCCGGGCCAAAATCGTTCAGGGTAAGGGGGCTGCGTGCCCCCTCCCCCATAAAAAAAGTGGTGGACTCCGGGGGATAGAGTTCTCTCGGCCAAATGTGGCCTGGGGAGGGGTCCACATAACCCCCTCCCCTAAAAAGAAAATGTGGTGTGCCCCGGGGATGAGGCCCCCAGGGCCTAATTGGACCCGGGGAAGCTGGCTGTGCATCCCCTCTACCGGGTTGGCTACCGAAGGCAGTGCGCGGTTGGCTGCATGTGTAGGGGTGTGTCCGCCTTCCCCCCCCAACTTGCACGGCAGTGGTTGGGTTAACACATGGTAATTACATATTAGTAGCAAGAGTTATAGTTTCTGGAGATAAGCATAACTAACTGCTGAACTGCTATGGTTTTGCGTTTGTAAAATCTGAACCTAACTATAACGTCTCTGTTGACAACATTTTGTATACACATTCCGTTGCTGTGTTTAAGCAGTAAGCAGGGCATTTTTATGGATGTTTTAAAGACACACAAACATCTACATTTAAAAAAATTGTAAATACAATGTTAAACTTGAATACATTATTTTCAAATGCTATATATTTATTTTCCAAACCTGAACAAGATTCTTTTTAACATTTTAGAATTCTATTTTATAATTACATTAATGTATTATAAACTAATTTACTACTCACCTTTGCCCCATATCACTATTCTTAATTGTTCAAAAATCAAATGACTTTCAGAAAAATATTATTAAATTAAAATAATTAAAAAAAATATTTATAAAATACAATATAATTAATATACTCTATTTAAATTACTACCAAACCTTTCCACCTATATCTCTTAATCAACCTGGTTATAAATATAGCAAAATTTGTTTAAATATATTTAACAAATTAATTTTCCCTGATAACAAATAACCGATATTAAAGTGCTCAAAATTCCAATAAGTATAGATTTCACTACCCATTTTAAAATAGAATGATAATTCTAATAAAGAATAAATGTAGTAAATGTAACTTAATGTTGCTAATTAAAATACTTATCATCATTTGCTGCATATTATTTGTGACTCATTCTTACCTCACTTGTAGAAAAAATATATATATATTTTTAAAATTTTGTAAAACTTTTCTTCCCACACTTTGCCTCATATCACTTTAAAAATCACATGAAAATTCAGAAAAATTAGAAATACTTAAATAAATTAATTCCCACCCTTTTACCACATATCACAATTCTAACCCAATTCTGACATGAACTACATTCTTTACTAAAGTAATAACATTAAGTAAAAATGTAATAGAACACATTTCGCCCTTAAATAGAACACAAACAGTTTTAAAAAATTCGGACTATGAAAGCATGCAACGAAAAATAAACATTAAATTACAATGTATTGCAAAAAGCGCAATGTAAATGTAAGACTATGTAAATTAATCATTGTAAAAGTAACATACCATTGGTGGGATATCAGACTTATTAAAGAAAACATTTACATAGAGGTACATTACGAATTTCGAGTCGTCTTACCAGCAAATGTACAGAAGCTATGCAAATGTTTGTTGAAACATCTGATATTCCTTACCCGTTACCAAAGCATTATTTGAGATATGAAATTACAACTGCTCGGCCACATCCCAGCTATCTGATCTTCACCAGTTTAAATTTTTCTTTAAGTACAAGGAAAACAGATGGTTCAACTCTAAGATCCAACTTTCCCGATTCACAAAATATGGGAAAGTGTAAAGTAAGACATGGGATGGGAGGTGCAAGAGAGATTAATAGAATTTATGTAATTTGTGTATTTGAGGACTAACTCTACATCAAACTAGGTTTGTGTGTCAATGGACAAATGCTTGTATACTGCTCACAAAAAGCTCAAGTGGGTGACTTGCTTTTTTGCCTCAATGATGCATGCCTCCAGTGCTTAATTTGTAAAATAATAAAGTGCCAGGGCTCTTGGCAAGTGCAACTGCAGCCTGCACCATGCCATTGCCCCTGCTTTTGCTGCCAAGAACCGCACAACCACAGCTACTAACCATCACACTCCTGCAAGTGTGACAAGTCAGACTAGTCCACGCCCCTAAAGATATAAGAATGGCTTGGGCGGCAGGTATCATTTTTAATGTTTACTGAATCAATACACAGCTGTTGTGCTCATCTCTAAATTAGACAGACAGTACCACCATGTGGCAGGCTGTCATAAGCGCCGGTGTTGACAATTTTGTGCCAGTGCCGAGCAATGGAAACCACCAGCTCAAATTAAGCACGGATGCCTTCAAAATACATGTGAAGGCGCTTTAAGTTGGATGAAATGGTAGTGAATTTTTTTCCAGAATGGAGATCATCCGAACTAAGACGCATGCTTTGAAAGATGATGAAATTCCATCAACACATTCAAATTTGGTACAAAGTCTGACATGCCTTTGAATGACCAATTAAACATTTTTGAGCCTGAATGTTTAAGTTGTTTGGAGTGTCTTCTGTTTTGAAAGCAAGTTGTCCAAGAATTGAAATGGAAACATTTTGTGGCAAGAAGGGCAATTTTAGTTCAGAAATAGCATCAAGTGTATGACGCTAATCTTTACAAAATACGATGGACAAAGTTGCTTGCAACTCACTTACTTTGGGTAATAAAGTGAGCACAGACAAAAATCCTACTGCCGAGAAAAATTCCGTTGCGAAAAGAGGCAAAAAGTGATTTTAAGTGTGGAGAGTGGTACTGCACACATTTTCACTCATAAAATTTTCTGATACTGCCCCCAAGGTGACGCTGCTTTTAACGTTGGGAATGGAAGGAACTAGAGGCAGTTATTATACACAAACGTCATATGGCAGCATTCTAAACCATTAGTATTCACTGGAAAATAGTAAATGTTAATTTCTAAGAAGGACAGATCATACTGGTATTATAGTAGTCAATCCCTTGGTCTGCTGGGTGAAAGTTCTCAAAAGTATTACGTTTTACGTACATCAGCTGTTCAACAAAATATTTACTCACAGTTTTGTTTATTCTTTTATTGACCTGTTTGGGGTTCTCAGTGGTCGCGACTAGACAAAGAAGTTTAGCTTCTTTTTACTAGAGGATGGCAATATCCGACATAAAACAAAAACATGTTATGCACCGCCCTTCCCAAGTTACTCCCAGCCGAACTCCGTATTTTCAGGCTGTTTTTTTATTCTTTGGAGCCACTTGGCATCCATTTACATAAATGACAAGCAGATAACCAGGGAGGCCAGGCTTTGCATTTAGTGTGATACGGAGACAAGCATAGATGCTAAGCTCTAATCCATGTGATACAGGAAGATCAATAAAGGCCAGGCTTTGAAATATCTGTGCGACGGGTTATAATGTATTATCACATGTTTAAAATTTCACATGACAGCCAGAAAGTTCTTTTAATATTAGTTGCACATCCAAAATGTAACTTGTGAGAAAACTGATTTTTATATTTTGAATGCAAAATACATCCTTAAGAAGAGCCCTGTGTGGCTGCATGAAGATGGTGAGGGAATCGCCCTTTGTAATTTTACAGACTTTCCAACTCACAGGGTGCTGCCGTGGGGCACACTGTTTCAGCACCCTTCACATGGCGAAGAGGAGCGATCACACAGTGAGCAGTAAGATGAGCAGGAACTAGGGATGTAACACAGGCCCCTGCAGCCTCTATGGCACAAGAAATCCCCCATCAGCTCAAAGCATGTTGGAGTCTGAGGACCCTCACCACGTTCTGCAGGGAAGGGGGGCAAGGGAGACTCACTATTCTCTGCTATGCCAGCAGCAGGACGCATTGCATTGGGCGAGTGTCCAGCTCATGTATGAATGCTGTGTACCACAAGAGACCATTGCAGTTTTTAACACAACCCCTGGACTTGCCAGGTGGCTTCAGAGGACACTGCTATGGGGCATGGTAGGGGTGGCTGCTTATTTAGTGCCCAAGAGGGTGGAGAAAGGAGAGTCCTGCCCCATTTCACCTCTATATTGCCCCATTCCCACCATCACAGCGTGGAAATTATTCCAACGTTGGCAGGTCATATTTCATAACCAAAGTGTCTACACAGTGACATGCACCCATAGTTTCAGTTTTATGCAATGATGAAGCAACTGTTTATTTTAGCCTGTCGCTATGCATATTACTGTATGTAACTAAAAAACTCTAAACGGATATCCCATATTTAACTGCAGAATTTGTATGGTGTTGAAACGTCACTTCGTGTAAGTGATGCTTCTGTGCATTTCACAAAAGAATGAACATAATTAATTTTTTCCAAGGCATGTCTTTTCACTGTTTGAATTACAGATCCAGTGGAGAGGAGAAAAAAAGGCTAAGAATACCAAATTTAAGATTTGAACCGGAGGATTTTAGGTCTGGCATGACAGTGCACCTGTCTACTAGACCTACTGTAATAAACTCCTTAAAATGTACAGAGCGGGCTTTGCCTCCGCCCACAGCAGCAAGGATCTCTATTTAGTATATCATTCCGCTGCATACGACTGCCTGCACTGCAATACATGAGGGACTATTTCGCAGCTCAAAGTTACAGATTAATCACATTAATTTATTTCACACGTGTATACAGAAAGCAAACACTTATGTTTCACTTCAGTTGGATATAAAAAAATAAAAATTGTTTTAGTTAGGACTCCATTGCAAGCCAGACCTATTGGCTTTGCCAGCGCTTGCAATAGGGGGTAATCTAAAGCCCACCAAAGCCCCGCACCTCCCTCCCACTCAGAACTTAACATATTTTGTGACCTATCGAAAGAGAGGTGGACATATACTCACGTAGTTGTCTCTCGCCGACCATCCTGGGTACAGCTGCATGTGAAGTTGCCTTTCCTTTCTGGCTAGTTCATAGTACTTAGCCTGCTCCTCTCGTGACAGTGCGTGCCACTAGAAAAAGAGAAACTGGTTTACCATCAAGGTGCAGAGTTATTGCTTACTATAGCTTTTCATCTTCAAAGTGCGCAAGTCAAATTAGCCCTGGTTGCCAAGTCAGTTTGCATTTGGGGGAACAAGCTCTTGTTCCTGCCTTGCCTGGCACCTATCTTAGGATATATATATGGGTCCCCTAAGTAATGAAAACAAAATCGTTCTGCAAGTCGATTATCTATGCGACAGCCAATGAAACTGCTTAATTACTGATGCTGGTTCATTAGGGTTGGGAGTTGATGCACTTGCTGGGGAGATCTTAACATGAAGATTAAGGGCTTGATTCATTGTTTGACAGATGTGGGACACCCGCCTAAAAGCAGTGGATGTCCCCTCTGTCCTATCCCGAGTGTTTACATGTATAAACATTTAATTAAAACAAGCTTTGGCATAGCCAATAGGTCTCGCCTTTGGGACCTTATAAGTGTTTAGTTATCCAGCACAATATCCTTGGTGCAACAACATCAACTGTTGCATGGCTAAACACTTATAAGGTCCCAAAGGTGAGACCTATAGGCTCTTACGTGCGATAAACGCACCCCTCAAAAGTTGAACTTTCCCCTACTCTCTCACCGTTTAGCACTGTCTTGTTGCATGCTTTGTGGTAGGGCTGGTCACATTGAGCAACTCCAACGCCAAATCCAGTTAGGTGATGTGAAAGACCAAAAAGTGCAAAAAGATGAAAATATAGCCACTGAAATCTGTTCGCTGACAGGTAGTTCTAGTGCACGAAGGTGCCTTCAACAGGTCCCATTTTTCAAGATAAGACCTTTAAGTATGATAGCATTTGTATTTTAATTTTTCTCATGTTATGTACGGGCCTGTGATTCTTTGTATTATATTGAAATGTATTGTAAAATGTATGCAGTGCTTCATAACCCCCCAGGAGGCTGGGAAGCGCTTCGAACAGGATTGTGGGTGCCCTTTCTCAAGCATGGATGATTGGCTGTGGGTGGAAGTTTTACCTATATTCAGGGACCCTAGAATTATGTATTACTGATGCTGCTGTTTTTTTCTGCAGAATCTGAGATTTGCAGACACTTCTCATAATAAATTGCCCAACTTGACACAATATAGAAAAGACAACATTGCAGAAGAATTTACGTTGCCTACATTACACTAAATACGCGTTACACATAGGTTGAAGTGCACACGCCCGGCAGGGCTGCTTGCTAGACTGCTTAGAGCCGAGAACACATCCCCACCATTTACTTACATTTGGGAGACTGCAGGAGTAATCCTTCCGTCCCAGATAGACTTTAACCATGCCTTTTATGAATATTACTGCTCATTGTATAAAAATCAAGACCTATGATCTGACAAGCTCCTGTCCAGTTTCTCAATGAGATTACACTCCCGTGATTAAACGCATTGCAAAGGGACGGCACGAAAGTGAAAGAGACCGCGAGACAGGCATATAAACAAGGGCGCGCAGCCACGCTAATTAGAAACAGATGGCCCCTGCGCACCGCTGCTCGCTCCCACAAGGTGGATGCCGCCACACGCACGAGTGTTAGAAAAGTGCAGACCGATTCCAAAAGGTCATCTCCTAGAGCAGCGCATGCGCACTGCGCTAAGCTCGACCTAAAAGGGGGTATCCACTGGTGCTGCCAACCTCTAAAGAATGCCCAATTGGCGAAAACATATTCCCATACAATAAAACAAGCATCATGAAGCTGGGTTGCTGACCCAAAAGGTCTAAGTGCCAAAGACAATATATCCATACTCACACGTGACACTCAGTGACTGTAAAACAAATAAATGTTTATTTTTCTTTTTTATATTCTTATCTCTCTTTCAAAGAATTATTTCATAATAGACCAGTTCATGTTACTATTTCATTGAACATTTCCAACATGTTTAGGACCACAAAAACAATGCAAACATATAACACATATTTAACAATCACAAGTATAACACTACATTACATTTCATATTGAAAAACATTTAAGAAATATGAAAAGCTCAAATTCCAACAACAACTAGAAAGAATTTGTAAAAAGAAAGGAAAAACAAGAAGAGAACCCAAGGGAAAGGTTGAAAAAGTACACCACAAAGTCAAGAGTATGTAAAACAAGCATTGGCATAGCCAATAGGTCTCGCCTTTGGGACCTTATAAGTGTTTAGCCATGCAACAGTTGCATAACTAAACACTTATAAGGTCCCAAAAGTGAGACCTATTGGCTATGCCAATGCTTGTTTTAACTGCTGCAATCTATTGAAGCCTCAGGGAGAACATCAAAGCGGCCGCACGGCCGCGAAAGTGAAAGTAATCGCGGTAAAGCGCGACGCGTGCGCCCGCGCACATGCACTGTAGCTCTAGGCTGGCCTGGTAGCACTTTTTGGAGCCCTCACAAAATGTCTCGCCAGACCAGCGCATGCGCTGGGTCAAGCGAGACCTAATACAACACAGACCCAGGGAGAGAGTTTGTCAAACAGTACTGTATTCAGGCCATCAGAAAAACTCAAATTCATTTGTTATCATGATAGGATGTAGACCTGATACTCAAAAATTATAAAGAACACTTGCTTTGGTCACAAACGGTCAACGCGTTTCAAACCCCAATTGTATTTTGACTGATATAGATTGGTCTAGCCTTACTGATTATGGACCAGAACCCTTTATTGATTTGAAGACAATTTATCCAGCAGTGTATCCTTTGAAGTAATCACTATTTGGAAAAAGGTGCAACTGTTTGTTTAAAAACCATAACCCTGCGCCATTTAAAATCCAACACCCTCCCTGCCCCCATAGCAAAGACAAAAATGCTTTCACAGGAGAGGCCTCAATGGAACTGAAACAAGCAATGTCAAAGAGTTCACATTCTGTAAACTCCAAAGAACTGCTCCAGATTTAAGACGTATGCAAAAAGATAAACACCAACTGAAAAAAATACTCCATCTCGTGCTCCTTCCTCTGGACAACTCTCCAGGAATTCTGGGCTGACGAAAATATCACAGAACTTCTATCTTCCTTCCAAAAAATTTTCATTGCAAAAACGCCTGTCCAAAGAAATAAAACACCACCTCGGGGTAGCTGCACTGGTCAGGACATAACCTAGTCATCAACATGCCGAGATATCAAGAGGATGCTCCTATTGACATCAAACATACAATAATCACGTCTCCTGAGAACATTAAAAGGCAATTCTAAATGTTTGAGCAACTACAGACCAACCTAATATCTTCCATGCATTGTAAAGGCTTAGGAATCCATATTTTGCATGCAAACTTCTCACCTAGAAAACAATATCTTGAGTGACATTCGGTCAGGTTCGGCTTACATTGTGTGACCAAAGCCCCAGAGCATTACATTAGACAGGAAACTGCCCCTGAATGAGCCTAGCAGAAGATCTGTCCAAGCATTCTGTTGGATATCTCAGCAGCATTTGACAACTTCGAGCCCAACATGCTGATTGAACAACTTGTATTATTTGTTGAAATTGGGGGTCCAGCAGCTCTGGTACTAAACCACTCTCAATAAATCACACCAAGTAGTTTATGTAAAAAAAAAAAAAAAATCAAATCTGTCCAGAGTAGAGTTCCACCATTGTCTGCTCTCTCATCTGTCCTTTTAATCTCAAGCATCGCAGCCTTTACTAGCAGTTTGGATGCCCACTTTATTGGCCATCGACTATACATAGACAGCATACAGATAAACCTCAAGTAGGAAAAGCTATTTAGGACTCGCAAGAAAGTGTCTACATATAAATCCCAGTGATATCATCGCACTATGGATCTTACTGAGGATCTGATAGAATCTAGGACCTGCAAATCGATTAGTAGTTGGGTTCCCGCTTTACGTAATTAAAAAGCAGCTAAACTCTACGAGACGGTGCATGATAAATGGCAGTCTAAAGAAAATCTTCAGATAACTATTACAACTTTAATAAACCAGTTTAATTTTACCCTATTGCAGCAAATGCAATTTTATATCAAGTGGTTGCTTTACAGAACTAGGGCCTTCCTCCGTAAAATTAACCCTCAAATCCCTTCAAATTGCTTTAGGTACTCAATGGAGGGGGAGGGGGGACTGGACCCATATTATATGCGGTTGTCCTAGATTAAGACAATTCTGGGCGGAGACTGATCAGTACTGTTCCCATACATTAGAATTGGAGCACCCACTAGATGTTCAGACAGTGGTCCTAGTTTATCGGACCTAAATGTTGGCCTCTTACAGAAGAAACTATCACATATTATTGTTTTAATAGCCAGATCACTAATCCTTCAAAAGTGGCGATCTGAAAAAATTT
Organism: Triturus cristatus; assembly: GCF_964204655.1. Classification (NCBI taxonomy): domain Eukaryota; kingdom Metazoa; phylum Chordata; class Amphibia; order Caudata; family Salamandridae; genus Triturus; species Triturus cristatus. The sequence goes on from NC_140590.1 coordinate 985,975,801, forward strand.
CACATTTTCAACATTGGTGGTCCAAACTATGCAGATTCATGGAATCAGAAAAGAGATATGCATTGAGGTCCGGATCCTTTGGGATTTTTTTTTTTATTTTTTACTCTGGGAGGCATTTGGTTACGAGCTGTCTTGACAATATGTACAATGCAAAATGTAAAATTATTAATTGGTTTTTATCAAGTTGGGGGGGGTCTCGTGTTTCATGTAATGTAAGTGTAATATAAATTAATTCTTCCCGCCCTTTTTTTTACGACCCTATCAATGTATTTATTTATAAAATTGAATTTCTAAAGTTTTTTGGGAAAGAAATAGGAGACGAAAGAAGGGGAAAGAAGGACGAAAAGGATTGTAATGATGTAATTGCTATGAAATGGATGAACTCTCAATAAAAAAACAATTTAAAGAAACAAAAAGAAAGTGGCTACTTGCTTGGAGGATGATCGGCATTGTAGGTACCATAATTGGATCTCTTTTCAAGATGGAAAATCATATTGCTCATGGGCTCCTTAGATCCTTCATCACTTCCATTCATATGACCTGATCCCATAAGGCCTGCATCTGCATCAGTCACATAGGTGTGCAGAATGGCTTTAAGTTTTGACGTGGACCTCAATTTTATCAAAAAAATAGCTATCACAAAAACCACTCTCTCTCACCTTGAACTCGTTGGACTTAATGTACAAAAATGGAAACATTTATTTCACACTTGGTGTTGTCCTTCCCAGCCTGATTACTGCACTGCAATTTATACAAGTCTGACAAGAGGAGCTCTCCGAGCACCAAAGAGCAAAGAAACCACTGCTCACTTTATATCTGGCCTGCATGGCCACGCCCACATCAAGCCAGCATTTCAAACCCGCCACTGGCCTCCTTTCAAAGAAGGCAGTTCAACTCCCTGTGCATTACACATATGGCACTAAAAGGCTTTACCCCCAAATACGTCTAAGATTTTTCAGCACAATCAGACATCCATAAATCTAAAGCGGTCACTCAAAATAAAAGTGCCTTCAATGCAGCCACTGGGAGATCACTTTGTGTACAGGATTCCACACTTGGAAACACCCTCGCCACACATTTGAGATTAAAATGACATCCTTAAATTCGGCACGGGAATGAAGAAGCAGTCATTCAGACTAGATTTTGGGCAAGTGACTCACTAATGTTGCCCTGCCCTAACGCCTCCCACACTTCACAATGGGCCCAACTAAGGGCATCTTAGATGCTGCAGCATTTCTCAGCCAAGGCATGAAGAAATAGGACTATGTCGCCCCCACTTTGATGCAACTTGACCGGCTCCCCTTCAAGCTGTATAACCTACAAAAGGCATCACAATCAGCACCCCTGCCAGTCTGTCTAACAATCTAACCACCTCTGGTGGCCCTTATCAAGCTAACAGCCAGGGCACCATTAGATTGAAGAGAGAGATGTGCAAAAAACTTAAGACGACAGACCTCTATCTATACACTCAGGATCTGTAACCGCATCTTTGCATCCATCAGGACTGCACAACCCTGCTAAAATGTTGGTAAAAGCTGAAGATGCACCTCTTTAAAGAACTCTACATCACAACATAGTAACGGTCCACTTCCTTTCTCAGAACAAAGCTATCCGTTCAATCACTGTTTGACTATATCTTTGCCTTTGAGGCTGGACAGCCCTCCCCTGCCTTCGGATAGTTTTGCACTATATACGCAACATACCCTATGCAAACATTCTTCCATGACACAGGCATACCATGGCTCCTATTAGTGTGCACTGTTCCTCTATAATTATGCAAAAGCCTCAATAGCGTCATCCACCAAAAAGTAGTCATGAAATATTATTTATGTCTCTCACAAAGGCTTTGCCATTTTCCTACCTTCAAATGGTAGTTGACCACGTGGTCAACGCCAATTCCTGCTGCTTACACTGGCTGATCAGAAAAGACAGCTGCTCATTACAGACAGATCCTGCCTTGCAACACCTTCAGACACTGACTCCCCTATAACCATGTCTCAACCCAAAACACAATACGATAAAAGTAAATGAATCTCTGGTCACAGCTTTGTTAGGACAGCTGTTCGGCGTGGATAAACCGAGTCATTTTAAGATGAAAACTTGAATTGTAGCAGAAGAGGGTAAATAATATGAACTGGAATTCCCTCACTATACAGCAGAGTACACTGAGCACAGAGTCTTGTGTGAAACGGCAGAGAAATACTTTAGTACGCAGAGGCAAACAAAGCTACCTTTCACTCCAGGAGGACGCACACTTGCCCGTGTGTGAGGAAAAGGGCCCCACAGCAGGGGCAAGCTCTCGTCCACCCTGCAGCCAGAGGGGGCATCAGCTGCTGCTCCATCATAACCTAGCCAGCTCCTGTTCCTTACCATCACGGACCTATAAAGGCTATGGAATGTGCGTTTGAGGTCTGGTGGTGGCCTCACATTAGGGCCTGGCGTGTTATTAGAGGAAACATATGTGTAGTTGCTATTGTAGGCTCCGTGTTCATATCTTCAGGCACCTTGTGAACTAGAAGAGCCCGGTGAGATCAACTCTTGGACGATAGATACTCTGACTTCAGTTTGTCTCAGTACTCCTGAGTGACGGGGCAGTGCTCAACGCCTGTTCTTAACTCGCTCTCAAAGAGGTCAGGGTGCTTGCTGGCAGGCCCTAGTCAACACAGGGAACACGTCACGCCAGCAACCTGGGGTAAAGGTCTAGCGTGACACAGCGGGGGGGGGGGGGCACTGTGCACGGGCGGCTGGTCCCAGAGCTCCTGCCGCCTGAATCCGAGCATGGGAGGGGGGGCCATCCATGATCTTTCCAGAAAGGGGGGGGGGGGGGGGGCGGGCTCAACTTTCGTTACGCCACTGGGTGGAATAAGCCACTGGAGAGGGCTTCTCAATCTATCCATGATGCTCCTGACCACTCAGGCCCTTCGCTATCCCCCCCATTTCAGCTGTTGGCGCCGCAGACCGGTCTCTGCCGCCCCTCACAGTTTCACGCGCAACTCCTCGCGCAGGCCTTACCCTCCTTCCTAGGATCTGGTTAATGGCGGCGCTCTCTTTCAGCGTGCACTCGGCGATGACCTTCGCTCGCATCTCTTTCATATACAACATGAAAGCATTGAGGGGTTTCTTGATGGTCGGCTTCTTCGGCTCCTTTTCCTTCTTGGGCTCTGGGTGCGGTTTCCTGTTCAGGAGAAGAAAACAAGTCAGTGGATCTCTGCACACACGCACATCAGAGGGCAGCGCGTGCCGTCCGGGAACACCTGGCACAATAAAACGCTTCCTTATGCAAACCGGAAGAGCAGGGCGGAGGCCTCGGAGCCCCATGCAGTGCAGCAACGCGCAGCAACCTACTCCTGTCTGATGGGTCGTAGCTTTATAAAATACAGCAATTATCAGGACTTCGTGTGCCCTCATGGCTCCGTGCCACTGAACTTGCTGCACCCCTTGCTAATGAGCAGCTGAGATTTTGCACGGGGGGGGGGGGGGGGGGGGACTTGGTGGCACCAACACCCTCCCCCCTTTGCCAACCACTTAATCGTGGAATAATCTGTTTCTGGTCATGTTTGCTCAATAAAAAGGTCATCTACCTCCAGTGAGAATGTAGAGGGTTAAGGGATGGATTGTCTACCTACTACAGTTTATGGCTTTATTTCCAATTGTCTTTTGCTCGTCATTATACTCAACGAGTCTGGTGCTACCTTAAAACCATTAAACTGACCTTGACAAAGCAAACATATTTGTTTTTTGTTATAATACAATGGCTAAAAACGGGAGGGATGCGAGCAGAGTAAAACAGTCATACACATAGAGCCATCAGTGCACTCAAATGACACAAGTGCAGGTCTCCACGCAAACAGACCGCAAACATACACTCACCAATCAAGGCAACACACATGGGCACCCAAACAGATTTGCACACCTACATTGCTGCAAATAGTTAATGTCATGGCTGAAACCTAAATTAAGCCCAATGTTTTTGTTATAACGAAATCTTCATAAAGGAATATTTGCAAAGTGTTGTTAGTTAAATAGACAGATCTGATTGACAGTGTCACACGTCACCTGGCCCACTTGGCAACCGCACATGCACAAAATGAACACATGGCTGACAAATGTATATTTGAAAAACATACATTTGGTCTTTGGGCACCCATTTTTATTGTGCTGCTCTCAAAAGAAGGAAAGCACTGCATCAACCCCCTGCCAGGCCCAACTATTCCACACAAAAAAAGCAATGCCATCAACCTCTTCAGAATACAGATCAAACAGCACATAGATGACACCACGCCTGCTTCAATTCTTACACACCCCCCTTCCCGTAGAATCCTGCAATGGTCAGACTTAAAACTCCTATTGTTCAGATATCAATGGAATACTCCGCTACCTCAAAGACAATTGTTATTAAGATCCTGTCTTACGATCCTCCTTCATTAAAGGTCTCTGGAGATGTTCATACTCATACTTACCATTGGCAGTACCTTCCTCACTCAAGGTACCTTTCAAGAAGATCTCAAGACAGGCCAGATCCTCCCACTCCTATAGACACTTACATTAACCCCTTGCGTGCGCACGACGTCTCCCGGCCGTCGTGCATTACGGTGGGCGTGTGCGCACGACGGCCGGGAGACGTCGTGTTCCCGAACGCCGTTTATTTCTCCCGCACAGCGGGAGAAACAAACCCGCACGCAAGGGGTTAAACCCTGATGACCTTGCCAGCTACAGGCCCATCATTGACCTACCATTCATTGGCAACATCATTGGAAAAGTAGTCTATATTCAACTACAAAATCACATCAATGCAAACCACCCCCAGCAGGACTATTAATGTGGCATCAAGCACACAATGAAGCATGGAGACCTCTACCTTATGCATCGCAGGCAATGCCCTCCTGACTGCGGATGAAGATGAACCATGCTTCCTGATATTGCCGGACCTCTCAAATGAGACTGACACAGTCTACCATCCCACCCTAATATGTACCCTGGAATCTCAAATGGGATTTCTAAGCAGTGTCTTTCACGGTCTCTCCTCCTATCTTCCCACCCTACACCAGTCTCTTCACATGGGCACCTCCAGGTCACAAAAGATACCAATCACTTGTGGAGTCCCCCAGGGTTCCATACCGTCTCTTGTCATCTTAAACTTTTACATGGAGCAACTTAGTGCTCTACTCACAGATAAAGGCATCAAGGTTCACCAATATGCTGATGACAAACAACTCCCCTTAAAAACGTGCTCTGCCACAAACACTGCTTGCACATCATCCAGACTTGGAAATCCAGCACTGACGTGAAGGTCAGTCAAACCAAGGCAGAATTCCTGTTAAATAACCATCTCTGTTGGTTCTCGACACACCTGCAGCCAGGACACTATCAGACTGCAGTGTAAGGAGTGTAACAAAGAAAAACAAGACAGCAGGCCTTTTCCGTCTATGCACCCAGGATCTGGAACAACATTCCAGGATCCATCACCACAATTTAGGAAAGAGATGGTGACTTACTTCTTCAAAGTATAATATGTCACAGTTGAATAACTGTTCACAACCCAGCTTTCTCTCCTATTAGTCGTCTTCATCTTAGTCTTTGACCATGTACAGCACTCTTGTCTTTTGGGTACGTTTAAGCTATATAAACACCATATACAATTATACATACATACAGAGAGTGGCTTTCTCTTAATCTTTATTCATGCTGCTTGATGTAAACTGAGGGTTAACTGTTTGTGCCTGCGCAGATAGTTAGACACTGGCAAGGAGGATTGTTCGCACAAGCAACAAACAGCTGTAACCTGTACAAACATTAATTAGCAAAGCATGTAGAAAATTAACAAATGGTTGCAATGTCGACAAAATACTTTGGCCCACATTTTTGTGGATCACTATTAGGTCTCATTTAAACCAACTATAATTTGCAAAAGAACTGTCTTCTATGAATTATAAAGTCATTCAAACATTTTGGATTTCTACTTGCTTTCATATACAATCTATTGAACATATGTGAATCACTAAAAAGCACAGAGCAACCCACTGCCTGAACGTAACATTTTATCACCTTACTAACAATATTATGTAAACAATATACGGCTTTGACTTTACGGCCTATGGTTCATTTTTACATGAAAGACAATATCACTCAATGTCTACGATTACTTCATACAGGACTTCAAAAGAACCACTATTCTTCTATTTCAACAGGTCCAAAAGTTCAGGGTACTTCAAGGAGTCAAAGGTTGTGGCGCTATCCAGTAGAATAATATGATTCATAACCCATCTGCCACCTCAAGTTCCTTTTGTAGTCACTGGTCCGTAAAACATTCTTATCTGGTAATCCTCAACAGGAATGAATGCAGTCATTAACCTATAACATGATTTTACATTGATTTGAGTGACAACTATTTGTTTAACCTGTAAATCAATAGTCAATACTTTACCAATACCACTTCACAATTGTAATGCAATGAACCTTGCATGCCAAGGCCTTCTCATAGCTGTTATCCACACAGTATTACAAAATGCAAAGTTCTGGAGAAAGGTCCATTGGTACTCACATGATTCTCTCATAGTGGTCCAGGTCTTGTTTCCCAGAGTGCTGCATGATGGCGGGGTGAGGGATCCCTGATGGATGCATCCCGGAGCTCAACATCAGAGGATGTGTAAACCTTTGTACAACAAAAATGTGTTATGGTTTATAGTACGGAACATGCCAACTGAATTGTCTATTACCACTTAAATGTAAAGCGTTATTACCCACATCAAGGATACATCTTTTATTAATCACGACTGATCAGCCCTACCGACATCTGAACCTGTGACGTGCACATTACAGACAGATCTCTTCAGTAGGTGCTCAAACCATCATGGGCATGATTCAGAGAAAAGTGGTAAACTTCTAGTATTTTGATTTATGCATTCCCAAACAGGTTATTTACCAGTTAACAATTGACAAATCTTTGAGGCGCTATGCCATGGGTATTTTACAATTTTTTCAAATGTCCTGGCTTACACCTGCATATCCTACTTGGACACCTACAGAACCTCTACATTGTGGAAAAGCTGCAAATGTACGGTTAAGGCAAATTTGAAGCTTCTTTTTCCATTAGACTGAAAAGTATTTGCCATGCGAAGAGCTCCCTTCCCTGGGGACCTGCTTAAAAAGTGGGGTGCAACATTGACCTGGTCGTCCATGTGTAAGCTTAAGAGTACATGCAAATATGCCAAAGGCACTGTGGTTCTTTGTAAAGGATTATAAAGGACAATTTTCACACAACTGCATTGCCAAATGCCCTGACACCACCCCAGCTCAGCGACAATTTACGACTCGACAAACGTGCATATTTCGTAGATTTACAGCAGCTGTAAGTTAGGTCTGTGTGCATAAAAACTTGCAAATGCTAGTCTCGTGAATTTGTGCCTGTATTTTACATACACAGGTGTGACTTTTCTACTAGCAAGATACACTTATGAAAGACAGTCAATTTTAGGCTCTCCTATGCTTTTTCCGAAGCCCTCAACACATTACTACCTGTTCAGCACAAGGGTCGACACATCACAATTCTTTTCTAGGTAGGGCTAAGGAGCTGACTGTGGCACACTACTTCAACACAGGATAGTACATATGTACTACAAAGTTGGGCTGTAGCATTTCCGGGGGGATAAGTTTTATTTAAACTTTCAAGCATACAATTTATTTTTTAAGAAGAACCCTGCACGCAATCATTTTGAACCAAATCGATGCAATTCTTCTACTGCGCATTAAGTTGCGTGACCAATTTGTCAATAAAGAGCAATATGTGTGCTTTGTTTTGCAAACTAACCCGCGTTTTTGTGAATATTGCCAGCAAAAATCAGAACCATGGACAGTGCAGCAAAATAAGAGGAAACAATTTTAGTTGCCAATGTCACTAAAATTCTTAACTTTTCGTGTGTAACACATTAGGTTATACATAACTGCAAAATGCCAACGGCACCAGTAGAATTGGATGAAAATATAGCCAACTACTGAAATTGTCAACCCTGGAACAAGGAAACCAGATTTCAAATCCTCGATTCGCCACATGACCTGATCCTGGATACTTCTCCGCTATCTTCTGTTCCAAATAGGACGATGCTTAGAAAATCGAAATCAGCATTATGTAGTATAAGACATGAACTGACAGAGAAGGCTGCCCTTTGACTTCAGAGAAAGAGTGCTGTACTGTATTGCACTGGTATTAAGACGGTATGTCCCTACCCCAAGCGTGGCTGAAAGTGCTTTCAGGGTAGAAAAGCCTCTTGCTCGTTTATGATGCAAGATCCAGGGGTGCTGGCTGCAGAGTTGCCAGCGGAAGACCTCTTGATGTCACGCGCGAGGATTGGAGGTGTGCTCCAGCAGTGTTGTAGCCGACATGTTAGAACACAGCATTTCATCAAGAATGTAGCAAAAATGTATCGGAGATGGAAAAGCAGTTTGTCTACATACACCAGCAGAGCTTCCCGTTACTTCCTGTTCGCATTACATTTCAGGACGCAGACCAGCCTAAATTGACATTCCTCATTCTAAGCGACTGCCGATTATCTTATTTTAATAGGAAACGAGTTCTAGAGTTGCATGTCTGCACAGAGAAGGCTAGCCCACGTAGTTATGTTGTGAAAAGGAAGGATGGTCAAGAGTGCAGCCATTTTGGATTGGAGGTTCACTCTTTGGCACTGACGGCTAAGTTCAGATTGTAGAAATCGTTGTCCAAGTCGGCAATACACAAGGTTATGAATGATATTTTAGCAATGGGGAGTGCAATGACCTTCTGGACCCGCTGTAATTTCTAGACATGGTGTCGTAGGAGCACATTAAAAGCTAATGCAATAGCGGAGGCATGAAAGGACTAGATCCGGTGAGAGTCCAGGGTGAGAGACAATCCTGCTTAGGATTCCATTAGTGTCCTCGGTCACCGCAGTGAGATAGTCAATGTTAAGAAGCTTGTGAGCCTCAGTAGGAGGGCATAATAGCCTGGGCCTCCAAAGATCATTGAAGGTGTACTGCAAACCCCCACCAGTAAGGGATTCCTTTTAGTCTCAGAATTGAAGTGACCTCACCAAAGTGTCCTCTCTTTCCAGTGTTGGCGATTAAATATCTTGATGTAAACCAATTGTATCACCATGAGACTGGATCTCCCTTTAGTTTTGCAGCAGCCATTAGGGATTCTCCACGCTTAAAAAAGACTGGGAGTGGACTTGAACGAATCTGAAAATCTGACAAACTGTGTGCTACCCAGATCACTGTCAAAGTCATAGGGTTCTGCCAGCACACCGTGGAAGAGCATCCGAGCATGCCTACGCTTGATCCCCAGTGACCCCGGGGTGAATGGCACAGATTCTGATTGGTTACGTCCACACTTCTCTCTATCCTTGAGCCCTTTCACCACGCCAAGACGCCAGGCCTACCACCCTCTACAACAATGTATCCAGTTCATGATCCTGTTCTGTCATTAATGTCTGGAATAGATCCAGACTGGATTCAGCTTTCTGTAAATTATGGTCAGGTTCCAAAGAGGATTTCGACAGATCTTGATGCAAGGATGTCATTTCTGACTTAAACTTGCGCATCAAGAGAATGTCACCTTTCAGGACTCGTGTCTGAGAGTTGTATTTCTATTTTGAGCCTCTGAGGATCTCGGATTCATAGGGATCTTAGATTTATGTTTTTGTGTGTCCTCAACATGTTCTTTAGAAGTTGTTTTATACTCCTTGTTTTTCTAAGGTTTGGGGGTTTTGCTGATCGTCAGTCTGAGTCCCCAAGAGTGAAAGAAGTACCCTATTAGTCTAGAGTAGTATCAGTTCCAGAGAAGAATCTACAGGAAGTGGCACTGCCACAGAAAGGTATTGAGGTGCCTAAAAACCGTTCTGGAACTAGTCCCACTATGGGGTCGAGCACTCCTAACCACTAATGTAATTCGGGCCCAGTCAAATGCTTGCCATGTCCTTCAGCCCGAGTTCTCCTGTCCTCAGCATGCTCTTGTGAGCAACACAGTGCCACAAGCGTCATGACCAGAACTCGTCCAAGTTAGACGTGTCTCGTGTGGCAGCTTTTTTATCAAGCCCTCAAGTCTTTCACTTCCAAATCAAATATCCCTATGTGATGCTAGTTCTGGTCTTGGAGTCAGCCCAAATCCATTCAATGCCCTGTAGACGGCTCTATATTTTTAGATCTTTGGATGTGGACAGCAGACAAGCTCATTCTCCAGATAAGTAGTGGGCTCCCAAGCAGCCCTGCTGTCCAGTGTCTGGACCACTGGTCCGAGTAAGCAGTGGGCTCCCACAACCCAGCCTCGTGCCTGTCACTGAACCTATAGGCTGGCCGCGTGGCATGCTTCAGAGTCTCTAGCTCTATCACCAATTGCTGGTCTCTTGACACAGACATGTATTTAATTAATGCAACTCAGTTTTGTGGGGCTGGTAAACTAATTAAGTTTCATTAACTCACTGGGGTCACTTTTTTGGCACAAAGCTCTATTAAAGCTGAACTACCTCCCAGGGCTCAGTCGTTACCATTCTCAACATGGCAGCTAGGGTCTTGAAAAAGCAGCACGCTGTTCTCTGCATAGCCACCGGCTTCCCAGTTAGTATCTCCACCTGCAAGCTGATTTGAGTTTTAAAACTGCACCCTGGGCTGCTCTGTTGTGTCCCCACCCCATCTATTCTAGGCAGTTCGTGGCCACCCAGCCTCTTCTGATCACCAGCTGCGACTCAGACCGGAGGCCCGAGCTCAGCAAGGATGCATCTTGTTGGGTCCTCGCCCTGGTCACGCTCCCATGTAAGAGTTTTTAAATTGTCCAGAAACTGTCCAGTTGAAATGGGATGAGTTAATGATTGCTCTAGCCAGTATGACTGCAGATTATGCTAGGAGGAGGCTTTCGAATTCCTTCAGCAGGAGTGGCTTGATTAGCGATCCGGCAATGGAAATGAGCTTGATTTGTTCATTGGTTTATTTTACTTGCAAGTGTGTTGAATGTGAACAGTTTTAGTTTTGGTGCAAAGATATTGCTTTTTGGGAGTGTTACCAACTGTTTCAATTGAAATTGGGTCTCCAGGCTGTTGTTTTTTTCGATGAAGGGTTCCGATAGGGAGTTTCAGAGATTCTTAGAGTAGATTTCACAGTTTGAGTTTCAGTCCCAGTTTTAGAAGTTAGTAGGGACTTTAAGAGCTCTTTGGTTTGGCATACAGACTTAATGGCACAGTCAATTTTAGGAGCTTATTAGGGGAAACACTGTAAAAAATGTCCATGACCCTTTGGTGAAACTGACTGATGGCCATCAGAGGGTCCTGCAGCCACTTAAACAGTTCTATCCATAATATGTCCAGGTTGGGGTTCTTTCATGGTTTGGTAAGTGCATTTGTACAAGAGGCCAATTGAGATGCGGTACAATGGGAAGGATGAGGTGAAGATTGATGATGCAATGATCTCGCCAGGTGGTAGGGTTGTTTCTAGTCAGACAGCAGACCATTTGGGGCTACAAGTGCTTCAGGAACACGGACAGCAGAGTAAGTCAATCCAATAACAAATTGGTGGAGGCCAAGGGCTGAAGGTTTAAGATGAGTGACACAGTGCGGTGCAGTTGAGACTTATTACACTAGGTGTTGATGGCAAGATGTGCAGATTTGGATGACTCATTATGTCTGAAATGGAAACTCAAAGCTTTGTATGTCCGATTTAGTCTGTTCGTTGATTGGTGATATCAGTTGACACTTCACAATTTAGTTGCACAACTTTGTCCAGTCTAGTTAATGACGGTTGTTTTCTACCTTTTCAATTTTGCACAGTCCTTTGGGTATGCATGACACACTGACCTTATTTTGTGTTAGGCTCAATTCCAATTGGCCTGTCCTTTGGTTGGGTATTTTGTTTGTAAATATTTTGTTTGGTACCCCCACAATTCCATATGCTATTTATTTACAGATTGAAGTTGATGGTTGCTCTCAGACATTGTTCTATGTCCTGATGAATACTTAACAAATAAATAAGGTTGAAACGTAGTCGATGTTATCCTTTGGCAAACCAAGAGGAAGCATACATTGCATTCTGATCTGGTTATAATACAGACAAATATTTGTGTTCTTTTCCTCTGAAATTGTGTATGTTTTTTGTTTATACAGTGATTTGTATTATGTTTGTTGTGTGTAACCTTGTGAGTGCCAATTGTACGTTTATGTTGGATTTTGTTTTATTCATGATTTACATAAAATATTTTCAATAACGTTGTCTCTGCATCAATTTTGCACAAATGACTCGTTAGGTATGCCAGGGACAGTATGTGCTGCATGCGTTTTTACCTGAGAGAGAGAGAGATACAACAAGGGACTTGCAGCCCACCCATTGCTTAGCATTCGTTGGCTTCATTGTAAATTGTATTTTCTACCTTCTAATTGGCCAGCATGTGCTTGCTTTATTTCCTTTTCTTTCGGCTAGAGTATGGACCAAGTACTGATTACTTCAGCTTGATTGTTGTCCTTCCTCTGCTCGCGCTGTGATTGAGGCACTACTTTTATTTTTTCTTCTGCCCTGTCGCACCTGTCCAACCGCTTGCCATCTGTAGCTATGTTTTACTATGTCACAAGCACTTCAAAGAAGCCATTTTCTCCTTTGAAATAGGTGTTATTGTGACAACAGGTGTTATCTGGTTCCAAATGTATTTTCACTAGGACATGGGTGCAATTGCCAAATGTCATATTTGTTTCCTTTTTCACATATGGGGAAATTAACGGATTTGCTCAAAATGAGAGGGGTGTTGTGCCAAGACCTAACAAGCATTGGCAAAGTTATTAAGTCTTGCCTTTGAGACAATTGGCTCTGCCATTACTTTTTATTCATGCAATACAGCATCGCTGACTTTGGTAATGATTTGTAGCCATGTGGTTTAGCAACATGGGTAAAAAAGAATAAAAAGAGCACTATGATGCATCTAGCACTAACGCATTAAAATATGTATTAGCCCTGGCTGCGAAATAGAGCCATTTTAAATTAGTTTTAGCTCCACTGCAAAGCATCCGTGCTGCTGTACAGCAGGACTACAAAACATTGCAAAAGCCAATAGCTGTCATAAGCGAGACCTGTTGGCTTTGCCAATGCCTGTTTTTAGCTATCCAACTTTCACCCTGCACTGACTGTCACAGTTAGCAATGTATGTTTCAAGGCACCTGTACATGTTTACCACCATTCATTTGAGACTAACTAGAGCTCTGAAGTAACCTGTATACCACAACCATTGGAGGGCTCAGGGCAGTTATCGCGCACATTTTTCCATAGTGTTCTGAAGCATAGATCCAATATAGTGCCTAATTCTGGAAGCAGTTTTCCTTCATACTACCCAATGCAGAGCAAAGATTTGTTTACATTTGCCCGTAACGCTTCTCTTCTTCATGAACCCCCAGATCTGGAGGAATTGTGTTCATTAAAAGAACCATCACAGTCATGAAATAGCTGATATAGTAGAGACAGGGATAGTAAAAAAATAGCGTTACTACACGTTGCTTACAGAAAATTATTAACATTTGTGCTCGCTGGATTCAGTGTGGGGCTGTATGAAAGAAGCAGTGACAGAAGTCCGAGGGTTGCACAAATTTAAGACAACTGCCCCCAGAGAGGTTGGGCAGCTGCTTTTCTAAGTGCGCAGGTAACCGCACCATGGCCTGTAGTGAATGCTCCAGGCCCACGGAGAAAGGGGGTGGTGGGTAAAAGATGCCATGCTTGAGCGGGGCACTCCCTCCCACTGGTCCATGCAGCACCATCGCCTCTCCACATCTGCGTGCTACCCTGTGTGGGAGACCGCCTGTACACTGCTGCCTTTACAAAATCATGCGTTTACCACCCAATGGCTTTACAATGCAAGTATAATTAAGTTAAGTGTGTGTGTGTTTATGTATATTCTCTACAGGCAGTCACCAGAAGGTAGAGCTAGGACCTCGTTTTAATAGGAAAAACATTTTTTACTTTACTAATAACTTTGGTGCAGTTTGACGACTCTTCACAAGATTTTCCAGTCTGCCACTCACTTCATCTGCGGTCTGGAAAGTTTCAGGGTGATTCGTCAAGCGGGGCCACGAAAAAGGGGCCCTGTGATACTGGTGACCTGTGGAGGTACCATCCTTCCCTCCTCCACCAAAGTCCCTTTCCTTACTCTTTCCTCTTCAGTCTCATTTAGGATGGCACTGGCAAGTGTGTGGACAAAGGTCCTCAGAAGGGTGTTGAAGTTGTTCATCATAGTTTATAAGCATTAATCTCCAAATTCTCATCTCCATTGTCCATATTTCTTCCTAAGCTCATGGTGTGCACTGTCCCTTACTGTGAGACAGCTGAAGCCTCTACACCCAATGGCAACATTGCTATGCAGAGAACCAATCCGTGAAATGCGGAGCACAAAATATAGTACCTGTAATACTAGACTCTAAAAATGAGTGTTTGAAAGTGCATGGGGTATTACATTGATAGGCCCTTTTATTATTTATACACACGAGGTGATGGGAGGAATACTTGCCATTTGACTAACGAGTGGCAATTGCTCGGGGTAGTATTCCAACCCACTGTTTTGCTCATAATGCCACTTCAGATCCGATATATATATATATATATATATTCCAATAGGAACAGTCCAGTCTGAAATGCCAAACCAGGTGCTCTCTCAACAAGAGCATAAGATACCAGAGACCTGTTTCGCCCTGATTGGGGATCTTCAGTCAGGTGCATCATGGTTGCAAATCAAGTTGTTAAAGCAAACACACAAAAGGTGATGGAATTTGTTTAACCACTGCCAAATGCTCGGGGTACCATTGCAACCGACAGCTAAGAAAAATAAAAAAATGCACATGAGCAATAAGTGCCCAGCAATATGTACATTTGACAGGCTAATGCATCTAAAAAAAAAAAACATTTCCATAACAAAAATCCATAAACCAGAAATTAGAATTTGTATCAGCAAAGAAAACATGCCAAAAGTGCACACAGGTCAACAATCACAAACTATGTCACGTCGCATCTGCAGTCGTACTAAAGACCTCTTGATGGCTAATCACCAAACCGTAAACAAAATAAAAATGGGAAAATTTAACTATCCATAAAATGCCCAGGCGTTGATGGTCAGCCTTTCAATCACTACCCACCCAGGATAAACATATGAAACACAATGGCTACAGGGCTTGTTCTCTCTGTTTTTATTGTACTTTTTGTGAGAATTTATGGCATGGGGTAATCTAGACGCCAATTCCGTCTACAACCAGGCCTACAAAAGGGTTTTCAGCATTGCTGCTTTTATAATGTGTTGTGTATATCCAATTTCTTATTGAAATTCAGGTATTTAAAAAATAGAATATGGTATAGAAAGCTTATTTCCATCTCAGCTACTCCAAATACCTTTACATCACTCAAACATCAAAAAATAACATTGGAAAATGGTACAACTGTTTTGTATTGACAAAGACTTGTTTACTTTACAGCTTCATAAGCTTTAGAGGATGGATTTTATCACACTGGAAACCAAATGATCAATAGTCTCTAACTCTCTAAAAATAGGTCAGAGTGATGGAATAGCAAAAGTGGACACTGTTCACTACTTGGTCCTAAGCCTGATATGCTTTGAACACTGGGGGGCGCCGGTGCATTAATGTACATTCCAGCTGCATTGTTGATTTCTCTAGCAAGACGACAAACAGTAAGCAGGTGAGTATCTTCACTCCTCTTTCAGAACCACTCTCCCTTTTAAGAAAACACAAGGCCACCAACTCAGAATAGCATCATTCAACTGCAAATGAATGGCAAGGATGCCAAACCAAAGTAGAAAGGGGGAGGGGTACTGACCCTACAGTCCTGGTCTGGATAACCAGCACTGGGTAGAGCATTTAAGTCCTAGATTAGTCTTAAGTGAACACGTCTAAGAAAAACTTTCCAATTTTTACCCATCTACATCATCTTCAGTATATGAAAGCCAATGTGACATAAAAGAACTGAAGTTCTGCCACTCGCAGTGCAAAGTACCAGTGTCTTCATATGTATTTTTAGGGCCTCGGGCAAGATAAATATTGGGGTCCATTGTTCGGAACAACATTGAATTTTACTACCCATTTTATGCTAATTGCATCATGGTGTTAAGCAATATTGAATTGTACTTAATCTTTAACAAAAAAACACCCAGGTAAAATATGTTTGCCCGGGCCCATAAGGGGAGAGAGAGGCAGAAGTAGCGGAGATGGGTTCTGGCAGGCATCTGTTATGATGGAGAAATCGACAAAGATGTTTAGTTTGCCAGTGGGGTTCTTGGAAGGTTGGGGCTGGAAAATTGCCTGATTTTTACATACAAGGTGTATGTAAAATACGATTCTGATAAGGAACCCCAACACTGAGCTCGACCGGAGGTTCAAGGACATGGAATATGCACAAAGGTCCCTACGAGGTGAAACTAACAAAGATGGTCCATAAAACGATCGAGAGGTTAAGACATTAAATTGACTTTTTATTACTGTATACTCACAGAAACTCAGATGGCATTATAGGATGTAGGTTATATGAACTTTCATAATTTCACTACCTTGTTTATGCCATACAAACTACCATTTCAAACGGAAAACGTTTTTAACAATCAGAATAGTCCACAATTTGGCAGATTCTATCATACAGAAGAATTAAACATCCTGGACTCCTCCCGCTCAATGAACCGCCAAATCAATGCTGTCACGTCCTCCTGCTTCCACACGCTCCACCTCCTTCATAATTTCATTAAGTGGATCTCCGCCGAGTTCGGGAAAACAGTCACCCATGCACTCGTCAACAGCAGACTAGACTACAGCAGCGCACTACACGCCGGCACCACCCAGAAACTCCCCCAAAAAACTGCAGACTGTCCAAAACGCCCCCACCAGACTCATCATGAACATTCCATGCTGCAACCACATCACCGGCCGCCTGAGAACTTCCCTGGCTTCCTGCCAACAAGAGAATCACTTTCAAGCTTTTCACACACGCCTACAAAGCCCTCCACAACACCGGACCTGCTTACTTCAACCACCGCTTCTCCTACACTCCCACCAGACATCTACGCTCCATCCAACAGGCCCTGACCATGGTCCCACGGATCCGCATGACCACGGCTGGAGGAAGACCCTTCTCCTACCTCCCTGCAAAGACTTGGAACTCCTTGCCTCTGCACCTCAAGCAATCGACATCGCTGACGCAATTCAGGAAGGACCTCAAGACATCACTCTTCGATTGCACCACGGACCCACCTACCCACCCAGTGCCTTGAGACCCTCAGAGGGGAGTAGTCACGCTTTAGAAGAATTGAATGTTCAACTTCCACACTGGAGGGTGTGATTTTTGCAGTTACTCGATACTTAAAGATCTTTACTCAGCAGTACAACAGTGGTTTTGAATCGGCAGCCGATCCAAAAAAGGGCGCTAATTGTACAGTGACTTTAATTCTTGACAGACAGCAATGCTGAAAGAGCAATTAGGACTAATATATGGCAGAAAAGCCAGACTTGACTAAGGAAACTGATTCACTGTTGAGGCAGAATGCAGTTAATGACAACTGCCCAGTGGGTACAGGTCTATATGTAAACACATTTTGTTATATAAGGAGAATTTGCCACTTCCGTTTGGCAGAAAAAGTACAAAATCATGTCATATACTTCATCAGTGCTTTCCCGTGAAGTTTGAGGCTTACAAAGGTCACACATGGCACAAACACTTACCAACCCATGGAAGGAGTCATCTGCCCAACACTGCCAGGAGGAAGGGAGTAGAAGCCGGATAAATCAGGTGATTGTGAAGGTCGGTGCACACCTAAGCAGAAGACCAAAATGTGAGTTATAAAGTCAAACTTGGCAGCAACCAGTGCTAAAATCCCCAGAAACGTTGGGTCGATTCTTTCATTTACAAGTGTGTTATGATTGGGCATGGTAGGGAAAGTTTGGTTTTTGGCAGCAAGCCCTCCAGATATGGGTAGAATGGTTACTTAATAAATATTGAACAAATATTTCTGTTAAACACCATCCTAGTCTTTGTGCTGCAATAGAAGCACAAATTGTACATTTACATTTCCTAAGTCTACTGCATTTTGGCAGCTGCAGGTCTCTTGCATAAGACGTCTCCTCAATGATCAGGTTCTCCTCTGGAGATGAAGAGGGAATCAAAAGCTATTGAAAAACTGACATAAGGCTGTTTCTTTCACTGAATTAACCAACGCTGTTAGGCTTCACTTATTTCCTGCCTGATTTTTAAATTTACCCCTTTTAGGTTTGGGTTTTGTTAGCGCAGTCTAACAGACTTACTATATAGAATATACAAACAGTGGACTATACGTCGGCCCATTCACCAGTGGCTTTGTCTGACCAGCCTCTTTCAGCCACTGGCTTGAGACTGCCATTTGGGTTTTGGCTCAGCCCAGTGGCGTTTTCATCTCTCAGGTAAGGCTATTAGCATGAAGGATGCTTCTTTCCTTCTTCACTCAAGTGCCTGCACTCAAAGGCTTAAAGTACTACTTTACAGGCATAGCCCTCTCTGTCCACTTTTGCTGCCTTCCTGGTGTGGCTCTCACTCTGCCCTCTTCTGTTCACTACAGCTCCTCCTGTCCCTACGTGTCTCTAGCTCCCCCACCACCCACCCTCTCCTATCTTGCTCACATCTCCAGCTGCCTCCATTGTGCACTCCTTCCCTCAGCCTGCCTGTCCCTCCCAGTGGCTTCACTTAAATGCCTCTCAGTATTGTTTTCTTTGTTTCATAGAAATCAAAGAAGTCTGTAGTGAAGATCCCCTTGACTTCAATGCTTTTTTCTCCATGCCAACAGAAGGTCGGGTGGCAATGGAGCCGCTATTAAAGTCCCCACTTTCAACACCAGAGAACATAAATGGACTAGAATAAGGGATATTTTGCCACCCTACATTTATTTTATTTTTTTTTTTTTTTGAAACCGTTTATTGCAGGTTGCAAAAGTTACAGGTATGGGCCTACAACCACCCGGCCGGCCGCTAGAATGACAAAAGCATATTGCATACATACAGTAAAAGTCTCTCGGCAGTGCAGAGCAGTGAAACAGGAGTAATCAATGGTGCAGGCCACACAGCTCCAAGCCCACAGTACGGTTCCCTTTTCTTGAAACAAAACAACACCAAAAAACCACACCCGCAAGGCAACCCGCGATCCAAAGTGACAGCACGTGCTCCATTAGTGGGGGATCCAAACCAGCAGCAGAACTCTGAGGAGGGGAATGGGAGTAGGCCAGGGACTGGGGGACCGCGCGCCCGCGGCCGAGGGAGGGGGGCCGTCTAGGGAGACGGAGCAGGCGAGGCAGGCGGTAGCAGAGGTGGCTCACAAATACCCCCGCGGTAGGCGTTCCAGGGGCCCCAGAGTTTCACCCACGCCCCAGGCTTACCCCTTGCCACATACACCACCTTTTCACGAAACATACACCAATCCATATGCTCTATCCAGGCCGACACCGCAGGGGGCCTCTGGGATCCCCACAATTGAGCAATGTCACGCTTAGCTATCATGTATCCCAGAGTCACCCACCGCGTCTGCGGGACCGAATAGTCATTCGGTTCCCATACATTCAGCAAGCATCTCCTCGCTTCAGGCAGCAGCGCGACACGCGTAACCACACGCAGGACCTCATGCACACCACGCCAGAATCGCTCCACCTTCGGGCACTCCCACAGTATATGCATGAAAGTCGCCAGCGCACCACAGCCACGCTTACACAGTCCGTCACCAGCAAAACCCATACGCAGAAGCCTTGGCCCCGTCACGTAAACCCGGTGAAGGATCTTGAGCTGGACGAAACGAAGGCGAGCCGGGATGGCCACCTCTTTCGGAGAGGCCACCGCGGAGATCCAATCCTCGTCGTCCAGCTCCAGCCCGTCGGCAACCCAGGCCTCGCGGAGACTAGTCAGCAGGCACGATCTATCGTTGATCAGTTTTTTGTATATGAGGGAGATCGTGCTGTCCGGTACATGGCCGTCCAGCACTCTGTCCTCCAGGGGGGAAGACTCCGGAATGGATGCGACGTCCGGGAAGACGGAGCCCAGCGCATGGCGGACTTGTAGGTACCGAAAGTACTCACTGCCCTGCAGCTGAAACTCCGCCTGCAGCGTCTCAAAAGTTTTGAATCCCCCCCTCGTCCAGAGATCTCCCACCGTGCTGATTCCGATCGTGTCCCACTTCTCGAAGCCCTTCGACGTCCATAGGGAGCCCAACCTCTCAGACGCATACAGCGGTGACGCCCGGGTCAAACGGTCCTTCCACCCCATAGCTGCATTAGCCGCGTGCCAGACACGCACCATAACACGCGTCGGTCCCGTCAAACGGGAGTCGGGCGCGCCAGAGTAGAGCGCGCGATTGTAATCGCCACCGGGTAGGAGCATTTTATCCATCTCAAATGCCGGGTTCAAGGCGGGCCCATAAAGGCCATGATTAATTGCAGCTAGTTGGGAGGCCCAGTAATACCGTTTAATGTCCGGGAGGGCGACCCCCCCATCGTACCACGGGAGCGTCAATTTAGCCAGAGCAATACGCGGCCTCCCGTCCCAGAACAGGCGCCGCTGGAGGCCCTCCACCTCACGGAAATAGCGTGCCGGGACCAAGTCCATAGTATTCTGGAGGGCGTAGAGGAATCGCGGCAGGGACATCATTTTGAACAAAGCCGCTCGGCCGAGCGGCGAGAGCGGCAGACGCCGCCAGCGCACCACGTCCTCCCTCAAGCGCTGGAGGGGGGGCAGCAAATTCCGCTCATAGCGGGCCTCCGGGTCAAGTGTGATATAGATACCCAGGTACCGAAAACCTTGGGAGGCAATCTGGATCGGACAGTCCCGTGGTAGGGCCGGAGCCTCCCCGGAAAGCACATAGACACAGGATTTCGCCCAGTTGATGACCAGGCCTGAGTTGCGACCGAATGAGCGCAAAACATCAACCAGGACGATCAGTGATTTACGCGGGGAGGCGAGATACAGAAGGATGTCGTCAGCGTAGAGGGACACACGGTCCTCATGCTCGGGGGTCCAGCGGAGACCACGGATAGAAGGGTGCCACCGCAGCCACTCCGCCAGGGGCTCCAGGGCCAGGGCAAACAGGAGAGGCGACAGGGGGCAACCCTGTCGTGTACCCCTCCCCAACGCGAATGGGGCCGAGACTCGCCCATTCACCACCACCTGCGCCAATGGGCCCGAATATAGCAATTTGACCCAGCTAATGAAACCCGGGCCGAACCCGAATTTCGCCAGCATCGCCCAGATGTATGGCCATTCAAGCGTATCAAACGCCATGGTGGCGTCCAAGGACGCCAAGATGGCCGGCTCCCGCACAAACGGGACACGCGCGAGCACCCCGTGCAAGCGCCGCAGATTGAGCGCCGTGTTGCGGTGCGGTATAAAGCCAGATTGGTCTTGGTGGACCAGGCCGCCCACCACGCCAACCAACCGGTTGGCCAACACCTTGGCCAGGATTTTGGGCTCCGCGTTCAAAAGCGAAATCGGCCTATAGGATGTGACCCGTTCACGGGGCTTCCCCTCCTTGTGGATCACCACAATTGTGGCCAGGCGCTGGTCCGGCGGGAGGGAACCCTGCGAGTGGGCCGCCAGGAACATCGCGCGCAGGTGGGGCGCCAACACATCCGGGCGTAGCTTGTAGAGCTCGATGGGAATACCATTGGGGCCCATGGCCTTGCCGGATGCAACCGAGCGAATAGCCAAGGCAATTTCGTCCGAGGTGGGAGGGGCGTCCAGCGAATCCCTGTCCTCCACCGTTAGGGAGGGCAGTGCGATGTCCCGAAGCAGGGCATGGGAATCTTCCTCCGAGCAGGGGGAAACCGGGGAGTAGACTTCGCGGAAATAATCCGCGAAGCAGGAGACAATGGCTTCCGGCTCGGTGACACACGCACCATCAACACTCTCAATCAAAGGCACCACGCGGCTCGCTCTCTCCCTCTTATCCAACCACGCAATCAATTTGCCAGCCTTATCACCCACATCATACAATCGCCCCTGCTGCTCTCTACTGAGGCCCCTGGCCGCCTCCGTGACGAGGGCCCGATAGGCCGCCTGCTTTAGGTGTAGAACATGCAACTTGGCGTCTGTTACCCCGCTCCCCAGGTCACCCTCCAGTTCTGCAATCTCGGCCTCTACCCGGGTCACCTCCTCCCGCTCGAGCCGCCGGGCATGGGAGATAAAGGAGAGGGCCTCCCCTCTAAGGACTACCTTGAAAGCCTCCCACAGGGAGATGGCGGAAGAGACCGACCCCACATTCTCGTCGAAATATCGCTGTAAGGATTTGATCAAATCGGCACGAATGGTGGGGTCGCGCAAATACCATGCATTGATTGGGGCCACCCTGCCATCCCCCCTCGGGAAGACATCGAAATGCAACAACAATGGGGAGTGGTCTGAGATACCCCGCGCTAGATGGCGCACCTCCCCCACCCTCCCTGCATGGGCCGCCGGGACAAGGATGTAATCAAGCCGCGAGAGGCTACCATGGGCACCCGAGTGGAAGGTGTACTGTCGCAATGCGGGATGCTTTAATCGCCAGCAATCCACCAGGCCCAGCGTGTCCAGAAGGCCGGGCAGCCACGCCTGTGCCCGGGGGAGGTCCCTAGGGGGATGGCGATCCATAGACCCAGAGGCTACCGCATTAAAGTCCCCTCCAACCACCAGCAGGCCACTCGGAAGGTCCAGAAGGAGGCGCCCCAGGTCCGCGAATGTGGTGGCTTGTAACCCAGGCGGGACGTACACTGATATAAAGATAAACACTCTACCCTCCATTCTTCCCACCAGAACCGTGTAGCGTCCCCTCTCATCATGGCGCACCTCATCAATCTCCAACGGGAGCGAGTTCTTGATCATAATACCCACCCCCCGCGAGCCCGAGGTGAAGCCGGAATGTGCCACCAAACGATATCCCCGCCGATTCATTGCATGAAAGGAGTTACCTATAAGGTGCGTCTCCTGCAGGAAGACAACATCTGGTGAAATCCGTTTTAAGTGCTGCAGGACCACACCACGCTTAATCCTATCCCCCAGGCCGTTAACATTCCATGACAACACAGTCAAATCCCTACCCCCCATCATACGTCGAATCAATCGGTCGTCCCCCATCGAGCATCCTAATAACAACAACATAATAGCGGGTTTGCCCTGCGGTGCTAACAAACAACACACCCCCCCCACCCCCCGGTCCCAACAGAACTCCCCCCTCCCTGCACCCCTGCATGAGCCCAGACAGCCCCCCCAAAGTGCAGTGTGCCTGTCGCCCCATAGCTAAAATACTAACTAGTCCCCCAGAGGAGGAGGGAAGCCCCCATCAGACCCCACGCAACCTCCATAGGAGGGGAACATACGCAATCAATAAATGGTGAAGGAACAACGTCCAGAGCAAGGCCTATTCAGTCACCCCTCAATTCTGATCCGGCGGGCCCTCCTCGCCAGCCGCGCCCCCCCCGCCCCCCCGGCCCCGATCTCCAGGCAGAGTGTCCAGCCAGTCCCCAGCCGCCTCGGGCCGGTCGAAGAAGTGCGTGCAACCATCCACCTCTACCCTCAGCTTGGCTGGAAAGAGCATTGAGTACTTGAGGTTCAGGTCCCTTAGGCGACGTTTAACCCCAAGAAAGCTCTGTCGCTGCTTCTGGACCGCCGGAGTAAAGTCTGGGTAGAAATGTATCTCCATGTTGTCAAGCTTGACCGGTCCCTGTTGCCTGGAGGCCTGGAGGATAGCATCTCTGTCCCGAAAATTAAAAATCCGGGCGATGAGCGGCCGCGGCGGGGCACCAGTCTTAGGTCTGCCCCCGGGGACCCGATGAGCACGCTCCACCGCAAAAAGCTTACTCAGCCCCCGGGGCTGGAGATGGGTCAGGATCAGATCTTCCACGAAAAGATCCGCCGCCTCCGCCTCTCGTCCCTCCGGGACCCCCACAATACGGACATTATTCCTCCGGGCCCGACCCTCGGAGTCCTCCAGTCGCCGGTCCATCAGGGCGCTCGCCTGGCCAAGCCGGCGCACCTCCTTCTGGAGGGCCACCACGTCTGTCGTGAGGCTCGTTGTGGTGTGGGCCAGGGAGTCGACTCGGTCGTTTGTTTTGGACAAGTCTGCCCTCACAAGGCTCACATCCACAAGGACCGAGTCTATTTTTTGCGCTAAGGTGTCGAAACGCTGGTCCACCGAGGCCTTCATCTCTGCGATGGCGCCCATGACGTCCCGGAGGGTCAGATCCACCGGATGAGCAGATGCCTCCGTCGGGCCCACCGGGGATGCACGCGATGTCTCCGGAGAACCCTTCTGAAGCGTGTAGCGGTCCATACTGTTGGCCTGGTGCGCCGTGCCACGGCGGGTCATCTTCACCTTCGCCCGGTCGCCATCTTGTTTGGTGGACATGCTGGCTCTTCCACCGTCGTGCCAAGCTCCCCAAACGGGCCGCTATACCAAGTCACGGGTGCCAGGGGGGGGCAGGGGCGACCACCGAACCGCGGGTCAACCCACCACCGGCGGGTCAGCCGGGCTCCCGGACAAGGCCACCGCACCCCGCTCCGCAGCCCGACCCGGCTTGAGAGCTAGGAGGGCGCAAAAGCGAAAGTGAAAGTGCGGGGTACGCCAGTCGCCCAGCCCCGCTCGCCGCTGTTATTCACTTTGTCCCCGGATCGCCCCACTACTCCAATCCGGGGGGCCGGCGAGGAGAAGGCCGCAACCTTCGATCGATGCTCCCACCGGCGTTCGGGGTCCGATTCGAGCCCAAAAAATGGGTGGCGCCTCAGCTCCGGTTCCCCAACACAGTCCCCTCAACAAGGACAGGATATCGCCAGGATTAATTCAGGAGGTCGCGGAGGTCCTCGGGAGCCTCGCACCTACGCGGCCATCTTGGTTGCGCGCTAGGCTCCTCCCACCCTACATTTATTTAAATTAGAAATTAAACAACATAAAAATGAATAAAATTCAATACAGCCCGCCCTTCATTTTTTAATCATGACATGGAAGCCACTAATTAAAGTTAGTTCAGCGGGTTTCCATAGTTATTTTTAATACACACACTTCCTACTCACCGGTTATATACACCAAACGTACCAAACACCCACTTCATCTATGGCTAAGACTACGTCTACAAAAGATCTCTGGCAAAAAGCCCCCCTGCGGGGCCCGTTGGGCATTGCAGCACCGGCCCAACGTGGAGCTGCCCTATGATGAAGCATGACACCTTTCGGGATGTGCGAGGGCCCATGCTCCTTATAGGAGCCACTACCCCTTCTTTCTCACTAGTAGGAACAGCATACCTCTAATATTCAACGTTTAGTGTGCTTGCACCACATACATTAACACATTAAACCTGGTCTTAATGCATGTTACATCATAGGAAAGATGTGACGGCTATGCAACAAACTAGAAAAGGTAGGCGTAGGCAGTGGCCTCTTGCAGTTGATAGGCATTGTGGACCCTGTTGATTTTGGTACTTTACCAGTCTAATTTTGGGACATTTGACGCCATTCATACTTAACCTCCACTATGTAAAAACTTTCAGGGAATACCAATGTTTTTGTAATATGTTTTTGACCTTAATCAGAATTGCTCTCCCTGACAACCTCCCAAACCACTTAAGGGTTGCAAAAAAAAACTCAGTGAGCTAAACCTATTTTGTATTGAGGTTGATGTGGGTTACATCTGAGAAACGTATATAGACCAGGAAAAAAGTTACTTGTAGACGGGATCCTGGCCAATTGCAGAGGGCCGTAGGCCTTTTATTATCTGAATAGTAGACGTTCAGATTAGACACAACATAATTAAACTGAGGGAAATCTCACCTAGGTGCTGATTCAGGACCAGAAAACACAGCATCAACCCTGGTGACATTTTAAAACATTTTCAGGAACTTCTAAAGAATGTGATCCTCAGTTTGGGATTAGAATTTACTTCCAGGACAGCTGTTGAACAGAATTATACATTAACAGATGTTCAACACATTTTGTTTACACAATTGCTTAACAGAGAGTTCATCTTTGGAAAACTTCGTGAAATAGTATCGGATTATTTAAAAAAATTGGAAAAAACAGATTTACCTGAATGCTAAATTAGGAGATCCTGTTTAATTGTATTTTTCTTGCTCCTTAAAACCATCCAATAGAGATGACATAGGGAAACATTCTGTGGACCCGATACATTGTCACACCCTCACCCAGTCTTGAACTAATCTTTCAAAATCAACATGAACGTTCCAAAACAAATGCTGAAAAGTTTGTTGGACACTTGCCAAGAGGAGCCTGAAGCCCCAGAGGAAAACTGTGCATTGAAACAACCGGATAGGAGTTCCTAATGCAGAATCCAAAACATAAAGAACGAAAACAATAATATGCATTTTATTTGTCCAACGAAAAAACAGTTATTTATGCTACAAATTATTTTACTTGCAAGGTTCATGACCAATTATGTCACTTCTGTCGATTTACTAAAAAGCAGTTGAAAAATACATCTATCTTAATGACTAGCAGAGAGTTGTAACGAGAAATTCTTCGTCGCCAAGGTGCAGTTAATGACATATTGAGAAACCAAGCTTTACCCCCCCCCCAAAAAAGTCCCATGCATAAAAAGTACAACCTAAGGTCCTTTCGATTTGCATAAAGATAGGCTATTTTAATCAACATGAGAAGGAGTTTTCAAGCACTACCTACTAGAACAGTCTGCTGTCAAGATCTTCTCTAGGAGAAGTAGGCAGGACACTCTGGGACACGCAGGTGACCGTACACTGGCAGTCATCTTTTAACCATTAACAGGACTGTTCTGCTATAATACAAAGTTGGGAACCACCAATCCTTGCCTTAGTCTCAAATTGTCCCCTTCCACTAAATTAGCGGATTATCTTTAACTGCAATTCACACGACCCGTAGGAGACATTTAATTGCTATACAAAGCTCCATTATTAGTAATAACACACAATAGCCCAACACACTTCTAATGGGGAGTCTAGATACAAGCTTGGTACAGCTTGTTAGTCTCTAAAGGTAGGAGTCCAGTTATCACATTTCCTATTGCGTCAGGGGGTCGAAGAATATAGGGAAACGTCTAAGGAAGTAGAGCTATTCCCTCCCACGCCCCCAACCTACGACGCACAAGTTTTAATATCGGATGGGGTGGGGGGGGGGTGGGGGTAGAAGAATCTCCCTTTCGAACTGTAACAAGAAAATGGAAGGAGGTCAATGAGTCTGCTGAGGTTATCAAGCCTAGGTCACCATTAGAAAAATTAACAAAATATACAATCAACCAAAAATACAAGTAAAAATGGTACAAGTGCCATCACTAGCAGGGAGGAAAGTGCCACTGCAGTATACAAAGTCCGAAGTTATCTGCACTTTGCACCAAAGCGTGTGGTGCCCTCATGCTGGCCGAAAATGAATTCTTTCAGAGAGGTAAAAAAGCAGATGCGTTTCTTACACGGATATACGTTTTGTAATTTCAACGTATTATGCCCAAGGGACTAAAATCACCATCAGCTTTTAACACCAAACTGCTTGCAACCATGTAAAACCAAATACCATTAGTAGTCTGTTTTTTAGATCCCAGCTTGGAGTTGCTTGGTAGACACACATCTACGTAGGCTCTGCCAATGTCTATTTTAGAGTCTCATTTTCGAAAAATGAGCTATACATCCAGTTTGGTTATTAGTGTCTGCACACAAGAAAACTTTCCATTTTTAAGCGGGCACACCTACATTTGCACAGCTAATTTACTAACCTGCTGTGTGCCGGGCATATATCCAGCAATATATTTTGAGGGTACGGACATCCAACCTTTCCCCCCCTGAAATGAAAACATAAAAGACTAAGGGCCTGATTTAGATATCGGCGGACGGGTTACTCCTTCACAAGGGGGACAGATACCCCACCTGCCGAAATCTAAATCCCATTATATCATATTGGATTTATATTTCAGCGACAGGGGTTATTTGTCCTCGTTGTGACGGAGTAACTCGTCCACCAATATCTAGAGCAGGCCCTTAATCTGTTTTCGCACTGACACTCATTTATGTTCCTTGCCCCACTTTTTCTTTCCCTTTCCCATCTGGTCAACCTAAGCTGGCTGCAAACCACCTGAACGAACCCCTTGGCGATTAACCCCTTGGAGGCAACCTTCCCCCGCCACCCAACACCCACTCCTGTGTGAGAGGGGTATGGGCTACCAGTGCACACAGTAACATCTGCACCTCAAACAGGTGCCACATATGTCACAGATTTCTGCTTGAATGGAAGTTTAAATCCAACAGCAGCAGATGTCTTGTGCTGCTCTTTGCCAAGAGAAACAGAATTTCTAGCCGTTGATCACATTTGTACGGGAATGGGATACGAGTCCTCTAACCAAGCCTTCAGTGGAAAAGACAGTAACAGTGAGGAGAAAAAGCCACAGTGTGTGCCTGCAAATAGCCATGGGAAAACTCAAGACCGATTGTTTTGTGCACGCTTCTTTAAATGTGAGCCTATACACGGATGTCAGATAGGGTTTGCAAGGTGAGGCATTTACTACCACAGGCTTGCCCTTTGGCAGGCCATGTACACCTTAGCTACCCCGGTGGTGGGGTGGGGGTAGGGGAGGTGGGTGGTCAAAAGGCTAACAGGGATCATAGTGTGCATGCCAGGCAAAACGGGGTTCAATACTGCAATGTCATGGTGTGTTAAAAGATGTTTGATGTCATTTCCGTTACCGCAGGCATTTTGGTGAATTGCTATTCATGGCAACTTCTACAATGGAGGGCTACTCTTTTTTAAATCCCCACTGCAACCACAAGAGTAACATAAAACATGGCAAAGACAGAAAGAGCTCCTACAAGCAGATATAAGGCATTTGCGGCTATGGCAAACTGCGAAAAAGGGAACTATATTCTGGGCACGGTCTACAGCTTGTGATATAATCAAGGTTAGGCATCATTATTTCAATGAAACAAACCCACTGTTGCAATGCTTGAATGGATGGATCCCACAGTAGAAATAGAACCTTGGAGGGTATCAGTAGCTTTTCACTCACCCTCTGTGCTGTGGTACTAAATATAAAATCAGATATTTGTCGGAGCAACATTTATAACATAAAACATAACTACTGCAGCAAGTGATTTTACTGACTAGATGTAAATTTCCAGTCCATCGTTTCCCTACATCCTGCATCACAAACCTTTTTCCACTAAGCTGGAAAAGCAAATTTACTAAGTCTGGTGCTCCCTTTTGCAAAATCCTACAATTTCCAGGGTTGAAGGTGGTTAATAGAGGGTATCATGCAATTCACGCTAGTGTCAGTCTTTTATTTTTTTAACAGAGCCCAATTGCTTTTCATAAATCAGAATCAAGTGTGTATATTTATGTCGGTGTACTTCAGTTGCTCTGTATCAAAGAATGAGAGCGTGAGTGTGTGAGAAAGGGCGAGTGAGTGAGTGTCGCCATCCAAGTGGTATTATACACGGTACACTACCCATAACTGTACCATAAGGAGCAGTATCCGTTACCGTGGAGTATTAGGACAGCACATACGATGGGTGTTGAAGAACTCACAGGTACTTTAATAAAGACGGATACTACGCATAAGTAGGTCATTTGTAGGTCTTGCATATCGGACAGTGCAAGCGGTCTGGTTGCAAAAGACCTATTGTGAACTTGCAGTGGGATACAGTCCGCTAATTGCTTACCATTGGCTGGGTTGTCGCTCTCATTTGGTTGCTTCTTATTCAATAGTTTGCCTTCCTCTTCTTTTTTGTCCCTCCCCTGGAGCATAACCTCTTTACGATCCTGTTGATTGGTGGACTTGTACACTTCCACTACTCACATTTAAAGAACAACTTTTTTCATTCTCCATTGGCACTCCATGATAGTGCTTCTGTTTTCTAGCTCTCTCCCTCATGTGGTGATTCCCCAACGTAATTGTGCTGCCTTGCTCTTCACCTACTCCAGCTGGTCTGCAAAAGGAATGTTTTTGTTGGGTATAATTCAAGAGCAGAATCTAAGGTTTGTTTTGTTTTCTTTTTATCTCCAGAATTCCACATGATAGCACAAGCTTTGGCACACAAAGGGTTTAAGGTGCTGGGAGAAGGGCCATATGCTGCAATCTCTCAAAGGTGTCTGAAGCAGAAGGTATATTAAGCATGCCACTGCTCCTGGAAGCCCATAAATCTGCTCCCTGGGCTCCTACATAAGACCAAATGTTTGAGGACTATGGAGAGTAAATTAGAATAGAAAGGGGAAACATTTGCTAAGGCCTGACACTTCTTTATATTTGTGTTAGGTCTCGCCTAGGCAGCACCTGCGCTGTCTCTTCGAGACATGCTGTATTCAAGATTTGGGCATTAAGCTCTGCCCACTTTCCGCCCATCTTTTTAATTGGCTCCAGTTACTGTCCTTTGTCAATGGGGACCTTTTATTGGTAAATAGGCTTAGAAGTCCCTCCTTAGTACGGCTTTTCTTTTGTTGTAACTTCCCACGAGGACAGCCCCTGTTACATGTGTTGTTACTCTAGATGTTTTAATTACAGCCTTTGAGCCTATTTTAGAAATGACTTTCTCCTAGCTGCTGCACGCTGCACCTCACATAGTAATGGGGTAGCCCTGTAGTCAAACACTATAGTTGTAATAGTGCATAGGTTCCAAAAGGTATGCGGTTACAATACACCTTGTATTGTACATAACGCCAAAACAAAGAAGAAAGGGAAACGAGAGAGAAAAAGGAGAAAACTTGAGATAAAAGCAAGCGGTGCCGCTCCTTGGCGGAAAAGGGTCAACTCATACCTGCATTTTGCTGCTATACACAGATGCAGGTACGAGTGGAGTGGAACCTCTCCCAAATTGGGGTAAGACACACCATTGCTGCGAAAGAGATGAGTGAGTGGTATGGCGTTTAACGGCAGGAGTGGATGCGAGTGAATGACACGAGAGTTTCACCTAATGTTACACACACTAGTGTAATGTAAGATGACAGGATGCGACAAATTGACACCACCACACGGGTATAACACGGATAGGAGTGTGTTGTAGATACACATTATTGAACAGACACATGCACTCTTGAAAAGTATAGTTCATGGTTGTGTCACCTTCAGAATGTTCATTCACGGGGGAATCGGCACCAACGCATGATACACAACCTAGTGTACAATGAGAATATGATACTATGGTGGTTATTGTGTTTGTCGTTCTACAGATAGAGTGATAATAAATACACGTAAAAAGACAAGGAGCAGCTTTCTGCCCTTATTATAAATAGTGTTGGGTAATTCCCTTACTATTCTACTTCCAGGGGGTCACAGCCTCGACACCTATATCTTTTTTTAATATCCCTGCTAGATCCAAGAATAAAGGGAAACTGGGACCTGACAGTGGACTTTTAATCTTTATCTCCCCCTGGCCCCAAAAAAACTTCTAAGAGCACCCGAAACATGGTGAGCCCACCCGGACTTCTAGGCGTCAGGGTGTCCCGATGATGAAGCATGACACCACTAGGGTGTGTGAGGGAATATAAAACAAAAGGAGGTGCCTCCTTCCACACCTACTGGTGGTGCACTACTCTTAGCTTCACATAGGGACATTCCACCTGTGTCAGTTCAGGATTCATTCCTTATAGCTAACCGCCTCCGTCGGTTTAGTAACTAGGGGAGTACGTTTTGTGCAACAGTGTTATTACACGGGAGGGTGCACTCTCCTCGCGAGTTCCTCTCAACCCTTCAAGAAGTGAAAGGCCTATTTAACCTCATCAGTGTTGATAGTTTTGAGCAGCGCACAGCTGTGGGGCGTCCCATAATTAAAGGGGTTAAAAAATTGAACCTGTATCAATACCCATATATTGGTGAACTCTGTGTGTCTGTCCACCCTCTGCGGTCTTTACGTTTTATCGCCTATACCTCTCCAAGTCCTGCTCACTCCATATAAGATTTTTATTATCTTTCTACACACAGCCTACTTAGTAAACATGAGTACACCGGGATCACTCTCTGCATCAGAGACCCTTGGATTAGGATACTCGGATGAGATTGCATCAGCCATTTTGGCTGGTCCTTCAATGTTACCAGATACTAATATCAATCAAAGCTTTAATCAAGCACAGAATTGGGACAAACTTAAGGAACTCAAACGAGCCCAGATGCAGATCTTACTTCACGGGGCGATTTTAACTGAATACCTACGGGGCAACGCTGTACCAAGGGGTTTTTTAGTTACTAACGCCCCAAGAATATTTCTGGATGACCAACAGTTCAAAAAGGAATGGTCGCTGATCGCGTGGCGATGTACACGTGATCGGCTGATCTTTATTATTAACACTGCGAAACTCCTCTCAGAAGCTATCATGGTCAAGATAAAAACCAGTGAAGACGCACTGATGACCGAAATAAAGATCACACTCTACAAGAAAAAACTAGAGGAGGTAAACAAAGAGATAGGCAAAGACAAGGACTTTCTAATGTAAAGCAAGGTACACAAGTTGCAAAAAGACCTCAAAAAAATTTGCCCACGAAAAAGTATACCCTTACATAAAAGACGACTATAAATGCCAGGAGAACTCAGAGTTGGGTTCGTCTTACCAGGGTGACTCAAGCAACTCCGAGTCAGAACAAGAGGGTTGGTTAAGTGACGGTTCAAACAAAAGTTGGAGAGGTAGACCTAGGAGACCAAGACGAGGGAACTACAATCAAGGTTACCAATCACCCCAGATGTACCCATGGCCCGGTCCATTTGGTCCAGTTCCATTCCATGGACCACCACCATTTCAGGGACCACCGCACTACCAAACAGGACCATTCTTCCAACCCAATTATAATCCGAACCGCTTTTTAGGACAGAGCAGAAGAAGGGGCAGATGTGGCAGAAAGAACAACTTCACCAAACAAGTACAATGGGAAGACAACAACACACCAGTGAGCACCCGGAGTATGACGAAGGGGCCAACAGCAGGCCCGAGTGCAACACGTGATTAGTGGTGAACCTGACAGACTGTACTCCAAGTACTGAAGAAACCGCTGTCCTTAATAAGGGCCTCGGTTTCGTACCAACCACATACCTGGATAAATTCCAGATAAGATAAATTCCAGATAAGCTGCGAGTTAAGTGAATTCTTCTGGAAAATACGGATTAAAACATTCTTCATGGACATAGAACCACAGTTGGAGGATCATAACCACACCACTCTACGTTTAAAATCCACCTTTTTTCCGCCGTTATCCTTGATGCCCCCTGAGGTGATCGCCTTTGAAGAAGGCGTCTCCAAGGAGATTGAGAACTTACCCATGAAGACCGGCACTTTGGACAACCTTAGCAAAAAAGAGAGAGAGTCCCTGAAAACTTTAAGCATGAGAACTGACATCACCATCAAGCCAGCAGACAAAGGGGGAGCAATGGTAATGCAGAGCTCCACGGCATACAGAACAGCATGTATGAATCTACTGGCCGATACAATGTACTACAAAACAATCATGAGAGACCCAACAACATGGCTCAAGAAACTATAAATACCCAGACCACAGAAGCACTGGACCAGGAATTGATAACTAGAAAAGAACACAAATTTCTGAATCCAGATGACCCACGAATACCGGTGTTCTACACGATACCGAAAATTCACAACTGCAAAATACCACCGCCTGGCAGTACACCGACTGGTTCCTCCGTCCTCTAGTGACCCGAATCAGGTCATACATACAGGACACAAAACACTTGCTTAACCTACTAACAGATGTCGCTTATGACCCTGCCCTCAACACAGACTGCCTAGACGTCGAAGCACTTTACACGAGTATCCCGCAAGAGGAAAGTATTCGAGTCATTGAGAACCTTCTCAAACAGGAAAATATGAACTGGGATGCCCCAGTAAGCTGGGTGATCACATTGATGCGCCTAGCCCATGCAGAAAATTTCTTTAGGTTTGAGGACCAGCTGTATCTACAGGTCCACGGTACATCAATGGGCAGCAGGTTCGCGCCCAGTATAGCATGTTTGTACCTGGGCCAAGTAGAAGAAGAGCATGTCTGGCCCCAAAACCCGTACTCTAATAACATCAAAAAGTGGTGGTGCTACATAGATGATATCCCGTGATAAGGGAAGGTGACACTGCCACCCTGGGAAACTTCTTTGACTGGTTAAACCAACTAAATCCACACTTGAAGTTCACCATGACTCATAATGAACAGGTCTCCTTCCTAGATGTTAAAATCTGCACCAGAGACAGGGGTTTGTATAGTTCACTCTACACAAAACCGACTGACAAAAACAGCCTACTGCATTTTGGGAGCGCTCAGTCACGTGCCTTCAGAGAAAACCTTCCGGTAGGGCAGTTTATACGTATTCATAGAAACTGCGCTGACCTCAATGACTATAGAGCAGAAGCGGAAAGAGCATACCCCAAAAGGATAATAGAGCGAGCAAAAAAAAAAAAAAAAAAGAAGATCTTGTAACACCCCGAGAGAGGCGCTACTAGAATCCAATCCCAAAGAAGAGAATGAGACACTATGTGTAACAACATATAACGCTTCTTCGAATGACATCAAGAGAATTATAAATAAAAAATGGGCAGTCCTGACTTCGAACAAACCTTAAGTTCGAAAAGCTGATGTTTTCATTAAGGAGAAATAGAAGCATCAGGGACTCATTGATACATACGGACTTCCGAAAACAAATGAACAATCCACACTCTGGAACCAACAACTGGTCACAGGCCACTACCCCTGCGGATCGTGCGTGGTATGCCTCCTGACTGAACACACCAAATAAATAGACCTTGGGATTCACCACACGTGGGAGCAACGGACACACACCAATTGTAACAGCGACAAAGTAATTTACTTGATCAGGTGTCCGTGCCAACTCATGTATGTGGTCATGACCGGTAGAAAAATAAAGGTCCGTGTAAGCGAACACAGAAGCACCATAAGGCGTGCAATCACGGCAACAAAACTGACAGCCCACTACGTGGAGAAGAAACACAGACATGGACCTATGGTGGACAGTGATTGAGAAAGTCAAGGGGGAGGGTGATGTCACAAAACTTTATTGGAACAAGAACAACGGTGGGTGTATAGATTGGAAACCCACATTACAGGATTGAATGACTCCATACCATGGAATCAACTCAATAGGAACAGATAGACCAGTGTAGATTATTACATACATGAATTACCGTACAGGGCCCGCTCATCTCTTGATTGAACTGATGGTCCCATTATTTGACATCAATGTCCATGGTGCATACGTGGGTAGAGCCCCTCTTCACCATAATGATCTAACTGTACAAGCCCCCCCCCCCCCCATCTCTCCTTGATTAAACAGTTGGCGTAGTAATCAACCCAACGTGATGGCGCCTTTCAGACGGCCCTTTTTAAAGTGACATGGGGAATGTGGTGAACCGTTTACCCCAATTCGAAAGAAGAAACAAGTTAAAGTCATTTTATGACAATCCTGTTCCAGGGGTGCGCTTTTTTAACCCTCCGTTACCTCAGTCCCTCCTTTAAACACCTTGAAAAAATACAATCTCTATTGGGCACAGAAAATTACCAAATCACTTTATAACTGTTTGTCCTGGGTTCGCCTATACATGAATCTCCCCAGAAGAATTGCAGATTTTTTTACCACAGTTCCTAAAATTCTTTTTGCGCTTTTACTAAAAAACACATTTCCCATCAAAACCCAGGGCTAGGGAGTGTCCCGCAAACTCAGGCAAGCTCCACTGTTTCACTTCCCAGAATGCCCCGGGCAAGCGCGATAACACAATCACGCCCTTACCGATAGTGGGCGGGGTCACGCATTCACAGGGGAAATGGATTCCTTTAAAATCAGGATAGTCCGGCCAAACAGAGCTCCAAGCCACTAGGACCCACACTGAATAGAACAGACAGCGGGGCAGGACCCTTGATGGAATGAGTAACCCTGTGTATAGCAGCAAGATGCAGGTACGAGTTGACCCTTTTCCACCAAGGAGGAGCACCGCTTTATTTTATCTCACGTTTTTTTCCTTTTTTCCTTTACCTCTCTCGTTTCCCTTTCTTCTTTGTTTTGGCGTCGTGTACAATACATGGTGTATTTTACCCGCATACCTTTCTTCTTTGTTTTGGCGTTGTGTACAATACACGGTGTATTTTACCTGCATACCTTTTGGAAGCTATGCACTATTACAACTATAGTGTAAACGGCTACCCCATTACTATGTGAGGTCCAGCGTGGAGTGGAACCTCTCCCAAATTGGGGTAAGACGCGCCATTGTGCGAAAAGGATGAGTGAGTGGTATGGCGTTTTTTAACGGCGCGAGTGGATGACACAAGACTTTCACCTAATGTTACACACACTAGTGTAATGTAAGATGGCAGGATGCGACAAATTGATGCCACCACACGGGTATAACACGGATATGAGTGTGTTGTAGATACACATTATTGAACGGACACAAGCACTCTTGAAAAGTATAGTTCATGGTTGTGTCACCTTCGGAATGTTCATTCACGGGGGTAGCGGCACAAACGCATGATACACAACCTAGTGTACAATGAGAATATGATACTATGGTGGTTATTATGTTGTTTTTGTCGTTCTACAGATGGAGGGATAATAAAAACATGTACAAAGACAAGGGGCAGCTTTCTGCCCTTATTATAAACCGTGTAGGGTAATTCCCTTACTATTCTACTTCCAGGGGGCCAAAGCCTTCGCCCTGAAGAAAGTCCAGCACCCTTCATGGGACACAAGTGAACTGAAACATGTTGGCAATAGGGTCTTAGGACCATAATATCCCATACGACCTGACACCTATATATTTTTTAATATCCCTGCCAAATGCAAGAATAAAGGGAAACTGGGATCTGACAGTGGACTTATAATCTTTATCTCCCCTGGCCCCAAAAAATCTTCTAAGAGCTCCCTGAAACATGGTTGAGCCCACCCTGACGAGCTCCCTGAAACATGGTTGAGCCCACCCTGACTTCTAGGCGTTAGGGTGTCCCGATGATGAAGCATGACACCACTAGGGTGTGTGAGGGAATATAAAACAAAAGGAGGTGGCTCCTTCCCCACCTACTGGTGGTGCACTACTCTTAGCTTCACATAGGGACATTCCACCTGTGTCAGTTCAGGATTCGTTCCTTATAGCTAACCGGCTCCGTCAGTATATTAACAAATGGCCACAGGACAGTGCATTGGCTCTCATTGAGTGGTGCAGTTACCTGGTTTCTGATTGACATCCGCTGGCAAATGCGGGGAATGGGAGCCGTGGCTGAAGTGCTCATTGCTGTACGGGATAAGTGGGGTCAGCGGATGGACACCGTGCGAGGGCTGCACCACCGGCACTTTGTTAGACTAGAAAGAAAAGAGAAGAAAAAAGGCAGGGGTTATTAGCATTTGAAGCCCATTCAATATTCATAGAAAAACACTGAACGCAGCTAGTCAATAAGCGTGCAGTGTTTAACGTGCATTGTTGTTTAGCTGCGGTCTGTAAGTGGGCAACTTGAACACATCTCTGCAGGGTAGGTGGAGCAGGCGCCCTTGCATCGCAGTGAGCGAGGGCTTCACACCACTACAGTTTGCCAAACACGTGCGGCGGCGAGTGCCCATGACAAACACACATCTGGATCTCTGTTAAGGCTAACTCAGCTTGTGATCCTAACAGCAAATGCATGGGATGCAAATTCTAGGAATGAAGACAATACCAAAGTGCAGAATTCAGAAAATGCTGAAAAATGCTCCACCCACTTTAAGGCGCATGCAAAGGCCGCTTAGTGCTTTTATATTGCCATTTAAAACTGTTTTTATAATTGGTTGATTCCTTTTCAAAAATGTGTTTGCTAATCCAAGGGAGCGGCATAATGTTACAATCTAGCGGACTCTGTCTTCAGTAAGCGCAGCTCGCAGAGCGACGCCAGACTCCACAGAGTACTCGTTTCACGAGGTAACTGAAAGCCTAACTGCACAGGTGAGGTAGCCCAGCAGTAAAATTGCACCCGCTTCCTCAAGGTTTGCCACAAAAGCACCCACGGTTAATGGGGTAAACAATTTGGGGCGTATTGGACGGTCACAAGAGCAGAGGGAGGAAGAGGACCCCTTAATGCAGTGGTTCCCAAACTGTGCGCCGTGGCTTCCTGGGGAGCCGTCAAACTTAGCCAGGGGAGCCACGCACCAAGCACTTTAATGCTGAAGGGTCGGTTTGCTTCAGTTAAACTAATTAGACTTAAATGCAGGATGTCGATGATTTGTAAGTGACATGCCTAAAGCTGTAAACGTAGTGCTTAATTGATGGCATGTCGAGGGAGATGACCTCCATATTTCACTGGATCCCCACGTTCCAACACTACCACAGTGAGCGGAAAATGCCGGATTCATTTTGTTAGACTCGTTAATAGTTTTGTTTTTTTACCAATGCATTTTACACCAATGCAAGTTATAAGGAAAGTACAGTTGTTCTGTCTATTAAACACCTTAAGTAGTTTTAAGTATCGACATTTGTACTTGAATCATAGGTACTTCCAATACACATTTCTTTGAGTACACACACATTTCCAGACAGGCCTGCTCTCTCCTGGAGCACAGGGAAGTAAAACACCATATACAGCATATGGACAACATTTGGAAGCAAGAAAGAGGGACGTTAAGAAAAAAAAAAAGGAAAAAAAAAAAGTGTATTTTATTTTATTTGCATTGATTTGAAGGCCATTTTAGGAAGGAGACCGCAAAAATAAAGCTGTATGTGGTTTAAAAATCGTGAGTCACCCTGTTGAGACAGGTGTGTTGGCAGGTATGACATGGGTAGTAATGGAAGTGCATGCAAATATTCTTCAAGCGCAGAAACACTTTGGCAAAGGGACCTACATGCATAGGGGTGCTATCTAGCGCTGTAAGTGGGATAAAAATGTTTGAGATGGTACTCTAAAAAAGGCATGGGCAAAGAAGTGTAACTAGGAATATTTTATTAAAGGCACCGCCTTAGTAATACGAAATATCCTGCGTATATGATTAGAACACCTTCATCAGCTTCATCCCAATTATTTTCAGGGAGAAAATTAGTACTCCCGAAGCCGGGCTTACATCCACCCCACCCTCCCAAAAAAGTAACAGTGGGAAGCCATATGCAATGGCCAATGGATCTAGTGAGCCGTTGGTCAAAAAAATTTGGGAACCACTGCCTTAATGTAATTGCAGAATGAAAATGCGTGGCGCACCACTAGGTGGCGCCAAATGCTGGCTCTGTGTGGTGCAGTTCAACTCTTTCCCCAGAACACACTTTTCCTTCATGCTACTTGCATGAGAATCAGGGTAGGGACCCGTGTAAAGTTTTTGTCCTGGGCACAACAGAAATTTGAAAGTCTTGGGAGTGCAGGCTAAAGAGGCGGTCAGTCTATGAAAGGACAGGAGTGCTTGCAATCCTCAGGCGCACAGTAATTATATATTTGTTTGATTTAAAAACTATCTATTACAGTTTTGTGAATACAGCAAAAACAACATATAGCAAGTGCTGCTGAATAAATAAAGGAGGGATAATGTAAATAAAATTACATTATCAGGAAATAATGATATTTAGGAAAAAGTTACACCAGCATGACGTAGTTTGGATGACGTTTTACACAGTATCAGAGAGTGTAGATTGCTAGATTTCGAGAGTGGAGTAGTAGTTATAGCAACAGTGGGGAAGGTGTGGGATTGAGCTGCTGTAGGGGGTCGTGGACACTGTGCGGGATGTGTGTGTTACCCTAGCACTGGTAGGTGAGACCTGGTCAGAGCAGATTATTAATTGTGTGTTCAGAAGGAGGTCCAAGTATGTGAAAACAAACTAAGAGCCGAGGCAGCAGGGTCCACATAACACTGCCACAACAAACAAATCACACAAACTAAATGAACTTTGGTAAATGCCTAGATGTGGTGAGGCATGACCTTAGTAACGTCATGATGCCCGCTCATTAGGTCATGTGCTGCCCCTGTTGACGGTCGTTGCTGGCATTAAGAGCAGGAGTGGCTTCTCCATTAAGGCGGAGGAGCGTCGCCCCACTGTTTTCTCGCAGTGCGAGAAGCAGAAACAAAAATGGTATTTTAAATACCATTTTATGTTTCTGCTTCTCGCACTGCGAGAAAGCAGAAGGCAGGGTATGCCTGGTCGGGGCGGGAGGGAGGGTACACCTGGTTGGAGGTGGACAGGTCGGGGAGGAGTGGCTTGCTCACTGCTGTGGACCCAGACTGTTTGGTCGGCCCTCTGGTGATTGGCTTACAGGCGGGGAGGGCGCATGCCTGTTCCTGTTCTGGAGCAGAAAAACGCCAAACGCAAGACCCAATCCAGGAGCAGAGGCGGCGCGGACACGGTCAGGTAATCCTTTTTTTTTTTTTACTTACCCCCCCCACGAACTTCCGTTTGACACTGAATCGTTTGCCAGCGGTTCAAAATTTGCAGTTCACGCAAAATCCCACCCAAGCATGGGGTTAAAAAAACATTGTTGGAATTGAAATCAAACGTCACAATGATGCAGTACATGATGCTCTTAGGTGTGCCTATTTAATCCTACTCACTTGATGGCACTTGAAAGCCAAGTGCTGGTGTAAAATAGGTTTGTTCTTTAGAAAGATACAGAGATCTCCACATGAAAAAGCTACATTACTTACTTTACCTCAAAAAAAGATGAGGGAAGTCACACCTTAAAGATCAGCTGATCCACCTGGTTTGAAACGTACTACACTTGTAAAAACACTTAAAACGGCAACACCCAAGAGAAACCGCCTGTCCAACCACAGCCCCTGGTGCACTACAAATAAGAAGAAAAATAAGCACGTGTGGTGAACCTCAGTGCAGCAAAGCCTGATAAGAAGCCCCTCAGCAGAGCACTGCATGAAAACCCACATCAGCATGTGTGGCTAACTGCCAGTCTATCTACCCACATTTAATACAAATACAACTCAGGAGATGTATCTTATTTTGCAGCGGGAGATGAGCTAAAGTCCTCGGCATTGCCCTGTGGGACTTGGGCAGTCTGCTCTTACTATTCAATAACAGCGATAGGCAGCAACATTAATGAGGTGGGACGATCGGGGCACACATAGGATTATGTATTGCAGCAGAAGTGAATGCAGCCGCGGTCCGTGCAGGTAACAGCGGTGGGGCCAGGTAAGAGGGGGAATTTTGAGGGACGATGCCGAGGGGAAATTAAATCAATTTTCCGTCGGCATCGTCCCTCCACATCCCCCCTTGCACGGCCCCACCGCTGTTACTTGCACGGACCTCGGCTGGAAGTAATGCCTCTCTGTGCCCCTATATATACACATCTCAGAGACAAGCTGCAGCAACAGCCACCCACTGCACTCCCGCCTCCATAGAACGTCACTTCCCCAGCACCATCCCAGAGTGGGCACGGTGTCTGCAGCACCACAGCAGCGGTGTTTTGGGGTGACAGGAGAAAGAAGCCGCAGTCTGGCACCTCGCTCCAGAGAAGCATGTCTGAATGGCTTTCGATAGTGTGATGGTGAACAGGGTCAGACTGGGACAAGAAATAGGCCCGGAAACCATACTAAAAGTGACTCCCAATTAGCGAAGTAGATAGCTATAAAAAAAGTGGTGATATCAGGGAAATCGACAGTAAAAACTGGTCCACCAGGACATAAAACCAGTCCACAACTGCTAAAAACAAGCACTGGCATAGTCAATAGGTCTCGCCTTTTAGGACCTTATAAGTGTTTAGCCATGAAGTACATACATACACGAGGAAGGACACAAAAAAATATGCAAATATGAAGAAATAAAAAACATACCTAGACATCTCTACTCGCAAAGACCAACAGACTTGCAGCCAAGAACACTAACTCACCACCTAATATGCAGGGACATTGTTATTGTTGGTTGAGCATGAAACAGCTTTCATGTCAGTCTTCGAGGGAATTTAAGTGCAAGGCTCCTAATAAATTGATCGCGAGCCTCTTGCAGTTTCACAATTTCAGAACTAAAGCATTTTCAATATTCTATACAATTAAGTCACGGTTGTTGCTTATTTAACGCACGCAAATAGCAACCATTGACAAAGCCAATAGTTTTGGCTTGTTGCAGGTGTAATGTTACTTGTTGTATTATATATCTGGGTGCAGTGACGGAAGCAGCAAAATACCAGTCGGGCAGCACACTATGCGAAGCACCGATTTTTAGCTTGTGTTTTTAAGCCACGCCCTTAATTACACCAGCCACGCCTTGAAAAGACCCCCCAGTTTTTTCATTCCTCTTAAAGATATTAATCTATCTATATCTATCTATCTATCTATCTATCCATCTATCTATCCATCCATCCATCCATCCATCTATCTATCTATCTATCTCTATATCTATCTATCTCTATCTATATATCTATCTATCTCTATATATCTATCTATCTATCTCTATATATCTATCTATCTATATATATCTATCTCTATATATCTATCTATCTATCTCTATATATCTATCTATCTATCTCTATATATCTATCTATCTATCTATCTATCTATCTATCTCTATATATCTATCTATCTATCTATCTATCTATCTCTATATATCTATCTATCTATCTATCTATCTATCTATCTATCTATCTATCTATCTCTATATATCTATCTCTCTATATCTATCTCTCTATCTCTCTATCTCTCTATATCTATCTCTCTATCTCTCTATATCTCTCTCTCTATCTATCTATATATATATATATATATATATATATATATATATATATATATATATATATATTTACTTTTTTTTCCTCAAGTGCAGAGAATCTACAGAGAAATTTCAGGAACAAGCAACGTTGAGGATGAACTGTCAAAACTGAGCGGGGAGACTCGCACAGTAAAGTTGCTTACAACGCCTCCTCCACCCTGAATCTCACAAACTTACGGGAGGGGTAGGGCAGAACCAGCAACGTAAACGTAAACACATTTCCTTCTCGGGGCATGATTTAAGCTGAGAGCTATGTGGTTTCAGGCAACCGGGAAGGCGGGGAGGAGATGAGCACTCCCGAGCTCTGGTTCCAGGCCTGCCCCCTTTTGTATCCGTACTCAGTATTGTAGCCAGCTGCCTTTCTGCTCACGTGAAGGCTCTGCCCTCTGCAAGATAATTATTTCTACTTCGGCTCTATCTCGCTTTCATCGATGGTCGTCCTAGGTCTTTAAAGTCAGTTGAGCAGGGAGATACCACTTGTTGACGCTTTGTCCAATCCCAGTTTTACAGGCATGGCGACTCCCTGGAAGAAGTTTGTCAGTGAAGTTTTATGCACTGTTCCCCACGAGATTGGTTTCACTTTTAGTTCTCCCCGCACCAGTCACTTTCCTATCAACGCCACACTGCCCTGTGGTTTTCTGGGTTACGTGACAATATGAGCTATTGTTATTTAGAAAACATATAATTTCTGTTTTGAAAACATTCTCTTTTCTTTAAAAAACGAACTGCATACTGAGACGATAAGATACGATAATGACGAATAGTGTAAACCGGGATCCCAGCAAACAGAATACTGCAACTTATCAAAAGGGCAGGGGACACGAAGGGGCTGTTAAAAATAACAAGCGCAGACAAGCGCGGTCGTGGTTAATAAGTAACCTGATCCTCCTGGAATGCAGCGAGCCGCTGCTCGCTCCCGAGAGCCAAGGGCCGTGGGAGTTAACTTTTGGAAGAAAGGCGGGACATGCTGCCGTCTTTGGCCATTTGCGTGCTTTCATTACTGAAAGCAACACGCAAAGGCCAATAGAATATGTGGGAGTTAACTAACTCCCACGGAGAAGTTTTGGAACAGTGTGGAGTGCTCACAAGAAGCCTCTCATAGAGCAACGCATGCGCGCTGCGCTAGGCTCGACCTAAAAATGTCTCCACACACTGATCGGTCAGAGCAGCCCATCAAGCACTTCCTGATTGCCCTACAGGGCAGTCCGACCCAGGTGATGAAGGGAAGAAAAGTGGGTACACTCTGGAATGCCAACTAGTGCTTGCTTTTAAGGACCGAGCAAACTGTGGATGGAATAACTGGCATGGTTAGTAGCTGGTTGGAGTTGAATGAGACAAAAATCAAGCAAAAGGGAGGCAGCGAGATGGGCAGTGGCAAGAAGGCAGATTAGGAACAGGAGAGGGTGCTGAACAGGGCCCAAGACAAGAAAACATATAGAGAAACAGTGTGGCACAGGCAGCGGGCAGGAGAAAGGC
The DNA here is from genome assembly GCF_964204655.1 of Triturus cristatus. Taxonomy (NCBI): domain Eukaryota; kingdom Metazoa; phylum Chordata; class Amphibia; order Caudata; family Salamandridae; genus Triturus; species Triturus cristatus. Next base: position 986,019,906 of record NC_140590.1, read on the forward strand.
AACAGAGCACTACAAAGAATTATCCATTCTGCAGGTGCCAGTGTAGGTCACTTGGGCCACTGAAAGAATCACTCTCAGCCTGGGCAGCTCCCATGCCTGCAGTGCTAGCCCATGGTGCAGCTAGCAGAGCAAGAGACCAAAGAAGTAATTTTTAGAATGTAGATCAACGAGCCGCATCTGCACCAAAACGGACACCTTGCCCTCCATGCATTGCAATGGAAACGCCACTAAAAACGCAAGTATATGTGATGGGGCGATCAACCTTCTTCACAGGACTCCATTTCTTGAAAGATAAAGTCCAACAATCTTCACCATGCGGTGCTAAAAGAGCATATACGCCATGATTGTAACTTACTCATTGCGTTTGCGCATCTACTCTGAGAGGCCAGTGGCAGCTGCTCCCAGGAAGCAGCAGTGGGATTGGGAGGGGGAAGAGGGGGATGGAAGAAGGGGAAAGAGGGGTTAAAAAAAAAATGCAATGCAGCCTGGGTGGAGGACATGCTAAGTGCGAATGAATGTTTGGCCAGCCCGAGACTGTCATGAGCACTCAGGGGGTGCAAACCACTCCTCCCCTGCTCTGTCAGCAGGGCAGATCCGCCCTGCCTGCCAAGACACAGCAGCACTAACAAATAAAATGATAACTTCCAGTTATCATTTTATTTATCCTTTTTTTACACTGCAAAAAGCAGTGGGCTGACGCTCCTACGCCTTAGCGGAGGAGCCGCCACTGAGCGTGGCCCTCATCACACCCACTAGCACCCTGTTCAGGCAGATGACAGATAAATAATACTTTTACTGTTGTATCTGAGCTATAGAACCTTCATATGGAGGAAATAGTTGAATAAGATCTAAAATCACATCTCAGCAGGGTGAAAACACGGATGCAATGCATTCCGGATAAAAAGCAACCCATGGCCAACACCGGCCATGGGTTTGATTGAAGTAATAACAGTGATGTAAAATTATTAAAATCAAGAGCATCCTTGCTGCATTGATCCATTGTAGACCTTGATGGTCTCACATCAGCAGCCAAGATGCTAAAGTCCCAAAGGAGCAAAAGCCTGCAGGCTAAAAAACGCACGTCAGTAGAAGAATCAAAGGCTTCTATATGCTGCTCCAGATTGCCCGGAACCAGGATAATGCATAACTTGACTTAGGATTGATACTCATTACCATCGCAGCTAAAACAAAACTCAACTTGGAGGCACTACCTGATTTACCTAGAACAGATGGGTAGGATGTGAGGGACTTCTGTCCTCCAAGTTGAGTTTTGTTTCAGCTGCGATGGGAATGAGCATCAACCCTAAGTCGAGCTATGCAGGATCATGGTCTTGGCGATCTGGAGCAGCACTTGGAAGCCTTTTGATTCCAGGACTTTCCCTACTACTCCGTGCTGCACAACAGACAAAAAGGTCTCACTTTAGGGCTTAACTATTGACAGTCCCCTTCCTTCCCCCACTGTTTCCACCTCAACACCCCTTCATAGAACCGTGTAGACAGCAGTCCGTATGGCGAGATAAATTAAATGGCATTGTCCTTTTCACTTATCACTCCCCATTCAATCCGGGAGTCCTAATCTTTTCAGCTTCCACATGTATCTCTGCCTCTCAGAAGTCGCTATAGTTCTACGCTTCCCCAGAAAAGTGGTGAAGATGCATAGAAATTGCCCAAATATTAAGTAACAGGATAATTTAAATAATTATCTGGGGAAAGTGCATTTTGAGTGGGTTCATCATAGTTCAGCAAGCAGAGGGAATAACAGCGCATTCTTGCATGGGAGAGGTGTGGTGCAGCGGCTGACTCCGGAGCGCGTGGCTCACGGTTCGGTCCCCGGTGGCAAGTCAGCTCAGCATCATGTGACTCTGGGCAATAGCTCCCGTAATCTCCTCAACAGCCGCCTAGCGCCTGTCCCTGAAAAAATGGGTTGAGATGAGGAAGGTCTCCAAACACCGACACCTCATAGTCCAACTGTTGCCTCTTGATAACGAAGCCGCAACCAATAGAATGGCCAAGCTGTGTGCTAAACGGGAACCAGCAGAGCGCAACATCCCCACTAACGATGTAAAAAACACCAATCTCATTCCTGAATGTAGAAGCCACTTAAAAGGATAGTTTCAAAATTATATAAAATATAATACAGTGTCGATCTGAAAAAGCACTCTTCCTCTCTCTAGGCTATTACATGATTAAGTCCATTTCATCTCACTTTAGTTAAAACAACTGAGCAATTAGGCAAGTCTTTCTCCCGGACTTATAATTTTCGATTTTGCAAGGTACACAAGCCTGTGAACCAGCAATAAAAAGACCAAACAGGGGCTGCAAGATTTGCACCGACAGCACCTATACAGTGACAACCATTCATCTTTACTGGCCGTTTTAGATACATGGATTCTAAAAATAAATACCCATCATAAATATTTAATTGAACACATATTGCAACCATCAGCCATGTTTGAAACCTTGCTCCAAGATGCAGGTCATGCAATACCTATTCACACAATGGTTAACTTCAGGATATACGTGGGAATTTCCCACTCATCAGCAGATATGACTAACAAGTCACTGTCACTAACCAGAGCGGTGCATACAAGAGCGCCCACTGCCACCTTCGAGAAGTCGGCTGTGGTTTCAAGTAGACAAGCCAAGCAGCAGTGAGAGGACTTATGAGTCACATCACTTTCTAATCTTCCCACTCTCTGGCTTCAAGATAGCAAATTGAGAACTTTGTGGGCATGCGTAGTGGTGTATCATAGACTGTCGGAAGAAGGCATATTGAGGAGAAAAAAAAACCAACTGGTAAAAAGAATATTTTATATAGCTAAGTTTGGTATACATTAACTTTGGAAGTGTCATCGCAACCAGGCACCATCTTAAATTTTTAGATCCCTTCATTAAGGGAAGCCCTGCGCTCCTATAGTCTTGGAGTCCAACAACATTGAAGGACTAAACTTTAGTGTTGGAGGATGTCAGCCACTATGTTGAAGAAATGTGAAGAGAGAATTTACAAACTCTTGAAATCGAGTAATGGTGAATGTGCTCCAAAGAAAGAAGCATTTTGAAGTTTTGTTGCCTCAGTCCTTTGAGCTGTTGATGCACTTGGAATTCAGGGATTGAAGAAAAGCACAGCAAGATTTTTGCATCACTTTTCATGTGTTATATCTGATCACAAAGTTATTTTTCCACAAACATAAAAAATGTCCCCCTTCAAGAGTCTAAGGCCCTGATCACGAATCGGCAGTCAGACTTCCCTACTGCAGCATTGGCGGTCCCAAGAAGACCCCTGAGCCGGCGACCTTGCTCCCGCTCTATTACGATGTTACCGTTGTGCTGGGGGTCTCGCGGCAGCACTCTTCAGACAAAGGGGACCTTAATTCTAGGAATCTCATTTATTTATAGTTGTTTGTCACAGTGCAAATACATATGTGAATGTTTTCACAAAACAAGTCTTTAAATACACACATATGTATTACACCCATGGAATACTAACCATCTCCTAAAGCATGGGTCCAGAGCCATTGCAACAGTGGACAAATGGACAAGGAACTTACCCGTGATTCTGGTCAAAATGGTGTGGGTTTCCCTTGTGAACAATTGTTTGCAGCAAGGGGGAAGGGACCTGGAAGAGGGGCTTCGTGACAAAAAGAGGAGTGGAGCAGGAGAAAAGGTACTTTTTTTCCTTAAATCTTGCGTTTCCGACAGGACGAGTGTGGAGGTTTTCCTGCCACAGTCAGCTTGGCAGTAAGGCAGATCGTAATCTCCACGGCGGGAACAGGGGCTGTGACATGATTTCTCTTCCTGCCTCTTCGTCGGTCACAGGCTGCAGATTTTTTTCTGTGGGACCACCGACATTGTAATTCGTCTGTCTACCGCCTAGTCGGCAGGTGGTGTATCAGACGCTGATGCTATGGCGGTCCCAAGACGCCAAACTCGTAATCAGGTCCCAAGTGTTGGCTTCTCGGAGTAGGTGAAGTGCCAAACTGTTGCTATGCTGCAAAACAGCAAACATATACAGATTGCGTTCGTATTCCCAGTCAAACATGAGGCCAAAAATGAGATATATCTACAACAAACCATTATTGATCCGTGAATGTAAAAACCAGGGCAGACGTCACTCCACATTTCAAAATGACCATGAACCTTGAAAGTCTAACTATTTTTACGTAAACATGTAAAACCCGTATTTACCACAAAAGTTAACATCCTTATATACTTACCTGCAGCCATTTCCTGTAGCACTGGAAAGGGTAATTTATGGAGGTACCTCATTTGTAAGTACTGACAGACTCAACTTGTGCTGCATTAAAGTGTCCCACCATCATTGCATCAGTGAGTAGTTACCAGACCACAATAACCGAAGCAACTTATTGAAATCGGCATTCTCATCTGCAGTTAAACAGTTAGACATCTCTTCATTGCACAGCCACTAAACTCACCTCTTAGAAATTTGATGCCATGGAGGGGGGGGGGGGGGGGCGGGGTTGTGGCTAGCGCCCAGCGAGCATTGCGGCGTCCGTGTAGAGCCCCGGAGACCGGCGGAGGTCAGACGCGCAACGTTATCGTGAACCTGAATGACGGAATGCCTACATGAAGTGCAGCTCAACTCCAGGAGACCTCGTGTGACGCTTTTTAATGCAGTAAGAAGGCTTATTAACATTAAATGCTTCAGCAACGAGGCTGAGTAGATTCGCAGCCGCCATTTTGAATTCACTCCCCGCGCTGAAAGCCAGCTTTCCTTTAATTATAAAAGTCTCCCACATTGCAGAAAGTGTTTTTCTTTTTGGCACATGTGCCTCAGTATAGATTCTCTTCAGCTATATGTTCTTCAATGCCAGTAAAATTACCTATAGCACAGCAACTTTACTTCACCTCACTTACTACTACAGATTCTGAGGTAATATAGTGTAGCTGCCATTTTGTGAACCATGCCTCGAACATGAACTGCTGATCTCCTTGTGCAAACCTAACGATATCTATTGAATATGATGTTACTATCGACATAAGTGCTTTCTGATGTAGTCTTTTCTGCAAATATTTTACATTCTTGTGAGGATATATAATTTTCAAACGCCGAATTATTACCTCATATATGGAATTGTGTGCAGACGGTAATCACGAGGATTCCTTCACTTTTGCACTTCTTGACATCCTGAGAAGTGATTGTATGTCATTGTAATTCGCATATTTTGCTAATACAAATCCTCGCTGCATGAGATCTTCCTCATTTATTATATGTTTTGGGCTGGATAACCTGTGTATGATCCTCATCCATTGTATGTATTGATGGGAAGAATAAAAGGTAACCTCTGCAATACTTCTAAGTCCAAACGCTCTTTCATTAAAAACTCAAAGCTATTTACAGAACTTTCTAGACTTGAAGATTCAGGTGTGCTTCAAACAGAGGGCACTACTTCAACAATGGATTTACCAGTCCCATCAGGTAAATCGAACGTAAAACGATAAAAGAAGGATCCTCCCTCACCACCAAAACCATTGTCTACAGTCTCCATGGAATTATTGCTACAGGAGATAAGGGCTCTTAGACCTTTTGTTGAGGAAACCAACTCCAAATTGCAAATTCTTTCTGATAATTGGTCTCTACTTGATAGTAGGCTCACAATGGTGGAACAAAGTGTCTCCTCCTTCACTGAAACCTCCAAATGTGTGACCTTCATGCAGTCCCAAGTATCCTCATTACAAAAGCAGGTTGAGGACCTTGAAAATCGTAATAGGAGAAATAACATATGTATTTATGGTTTGGTGGAAGGTGCAGAGGGGTCAGATTCTATTGACTTTTTCAAATCTTTTCTCCCCAAAATCCTTCAAATGCCAGAGGATGTCGTGGTAAACATACAACGTGCTCATAGACTGGGCCGTCTTCCTATTAATAATTCTCCTTCTCAACGACCAAGAGGAGTCATCCTATACTTTCTTGAGTACACAGATTTACTGAAAGTTCGGTCTGCTGCTAAAGCCATCCAATGTATCTCATGGTCTGGTTCCACGTTATTCTTTGCACAAGATTATTCCAGAGCTACAGCTGCCAGACAAAAGGCATTCCTGAATATGAGACCCGACCTTCGATCTATGGGTGCTAGATATGGTCTTTTCCACCCATGTTTATTCAAAGTCACCTAAAACAATAAAACTTCCTCTTACGAGGATCCAGTTTGTCTACAAAGCTTCATTAATTCACATAAGACGGTTCATATGGTTTCTTCTGGCTCTCCTTCCTCAAGTATTACATGAATTTTCTCTGCTACTGGATTACTATCTATGTTTTGGTAATTTGCATCAAACAAGTGTTAAAGTTTATGACGGTTTATGTCGTTATGACCTTTTGTTGCTCGAGTTATGCTATTATATGTTCCTCGTTCTCTTTTTCTCACTATAATATTAATATGGTACTCTTTTTTCTTCTTATAGCCATGTCTACGGTTTGACGTGCTGCTTCCCCGGCTCTGTCCAGTCCTCCACGGACAGTTGTCTACTCCATGTGGTTCCTCCCACCCCCACATTAGTATTCCCTTTATGTAGGTATGTTATTTGTTTCGTTTGTGGTCCTTTGTTCTGTATTATACATCTCTATTCCTCTCTTTTCGGATGTCTGTTTTCTTTTCATTGATTTTTCTCTACTATTTGCTTGCGAACTTCTTCTTTCCATGCATTGCTTTGCCTTTGTCTCACTCCTGGCTTCAGTCATCTGTATTTCCTACTACTATCTGGCTTGGGATCTATCCAATCATCTATCTTCTCCTTCTCCATCTATGCATTTTTATACTTACTCTTACTGAATAGGTCTTTGTTTTGGCGTTCTCTGTCAATTCGTGGTTGAATCTCCATGGCACTAAAATTAATCTCTTGGAATGTAAGGGGATTAAACTCTCCTATAAAGAGACAGAGTCTTGACTCACCTTGCCAAATTGAATGCTGATATTGGTTTTCTTCAATAAACACATCCTATAGAGGCTGAATCCTTGATGTTAAAAAAAGGGTGGGTAAAGGAAATCTTTTCTCAGGGGGATGGCAAACGAAATGGTGTTATGATATTGTGTCGTAAATCCCTCCCAGTCACGCTCATATCACAGAATTGAGACGCGGATGGCAGATGGTTAATTGTTAAACTGTTACTGAGGGGTGTTCCAGTTTCTTTGCTTAATATCTATGCCCCTACTGGAGGAGACGCCTACTTTAGCTAAACCAATGTCAATGCATTGAGGATAACTTTATACTTGCAGGCGACTGTAATCAAGTGTTTGACCCTTTTATAGACAGAAACTCTAAAGTGTCTTTTGTCCCAAACAAGTCCCACAAATCCTTTGTTCACGCTATTACCCAACATAAACTTATAGATGCTTGGCGTCTATGTAATCCGATCACCAGGGAATATACTTCTTACTCTCCAGTCCATCAAACTCAATCAAGGATTGATTATATATTCGTCTCTCATATTATCTCACAGTCCGTCTCGTATGCTGACATTGGTCCCATTCTTTTATCTGATCATGCTCCTGTTTCAATTGGTCTTGATATACTACCCAAAGCTAATTTTCCTAAAAGGTGGCGATTTAATAATGCACTCCTTTTAGACCCAAAATTTACCAACTCCTTTGTCGCCTTTTTTGCTGACTAATTTGTAATAAACCCAAATGAGTCTTTATCTTTCTCCACTATATGGGATGCCTTCAAAGCCTCAGCTAGGGACTATCATTAGCTTTGTCGCAAAGAAACAGAGAATTGCGCATAAACTTACAAACTACCTCCTCAATGACATTAAGAAACTGGAACACTCCTATTATGCCTCACATTCGCAGGAAAGTCTTACAGCTCTTATAAAAGCTAAATTACAATTTAACATAAGTTCAACTGATGATGCTTCTTTGTATCTTTTAAAATCTAGCGCAAAATTTTATGGTGGTAAAAATAAAGCAGGGAAAATATTAGCTAACTATTTAAAGGTCAGGGTAAAACAAATTAAATATTGATTCTGTTTATGATAATCAGTCTGTTTTGAAATTCAATGATACTGAAATTGTAAACAAATTTTCTCTTTTACCAGTCTTTATATACCTCTGAAACACAACCATCCGATCACTCACTGTCACAGTTTTTCTCAACCATTCACAAACCTCATCACGATCCATCGGATTTCTCCTCTTTAGAAGCAGAATTAACACAACAGGAACTTCTAAAGGCTCTTCAAACCCTTAAAAAAGACAAAGCACCTGGCCCAGATGGCTTCACTGTTGAGTTCTATCTTCATTTTTCAAAACTTCTATTACCTAAATTACACACCTTATTACACTATTTTCAGTCAGCGAATGGTTCCATAGGCTCCTTCTCAGAAGCACACATTTGTCTTATTCCCAAGGATGGTAAGGATCCTAAACACTGTAAAAATTATCGACCTATCTCCCTGGTTAACATTGATTACAAAATCTTTTCAAAAGCACTAGCTATACGCCTGGACTCCCATTTACCATCTTTGTTGGGAAGGGAGCAGTCTTGTTTTGTTAAAGGGCAGGTTATAACAGACAATACACGATTGTTCTTTAATGTCTTATCAAAGTCCTCCCAACTAAAACATTCTCTAGCAGCTATAGCACTTGATGCAGAAAAAGCTTTTGGTAGAGTTGAATGGAAATATTTATTTTATACTTTTAGATGGTTTGGTTTGGCCTGAATTTTATAACTTTAGTGTTTCTCCTTTACTCTAATCCTTGTGCTGCTGTTTGTGCTAATGGTTTGATCTCCCCCTTTTTCAAATTGGGAAGAGGTGTAAGCCAAGGTTGTCCCCTTTCTCCTTTTTTGTTCCATCTGCCATTTGAACTTTTTATCTAAAGTACATCAAAACCATAGCATATATGGATTTCAAACTTCAAATGCTAATATTAAACTTGCAGCCTACGCTGATGATATTTTACTCTTCATGTCAAAACTGGATGACTCAATTCCTGCTTTTTTAGCAACAGTGCAGTCTTATTCCCTCATATCTGCCTACAAATTGAATAATGACAAATGCGAAATTCTCCCCTTGACCAAATACACTTTTAAAACGGAATTTAGCGCTTCTAAATTCACATGGAGTTCCCATCATATTAAGTATCTAGGTCTATATTTTACCTCTCATTGTCGGATACAATAACACTGTGCATGAACAAGTGCATTCAAAAACTCTCAGAAATAACTGCTAAATGGCACGCCTTATACTTATCCTGGTGGGGTCGATTAGACACTATAAAGATGATGCTAGCACCTATTATATTGTATACTATTTCCAATATTCCAATTCCTGTCACCGCTAAATTTTTTAAGAAGGTTAACTCCATTCTCTCCTCCTTTTTATGGAGTAATAAGAAACCTAGAATGTCTATTTTTAAATTATCACGTCCCAAGACGGAAGGAGGAGTTAATTATCCTGATTAAGTCCTATCAGACAGCTTTTCTTTTGCGCCAAGTTTCACTTTGGTTGCATGATTCCACAGAGGAATCCCCTCTATGGACCTCTATTGAACAACTCTTTCTATTCCCCTTTTCGTTTCATGAATACCTTTCCTTTTCACGTAAGCCACAATCCCTCTCTACCCCTATAATAAAACATACCTCCAAACTTCTGGACTTTATATCCCCTTCTACTCATCTCACTAGGGTCTCTTTCCTTGACTTACCGATTTGGCATAACAAAAATGTAACCATTCGAGGTAAACCTTTTTATTGGAAGACATGGAGACAGAAGGGGTTAATATGGATTAATCAGCTGTTTTTTTAACTCAAACTTTATAACTTTGGACATACTCAGCCATTCATTTGGTTTGCCTTCCTCTTTCATTCACAAATATAACCTGCTTAAGACAACGGTCATAGATGTATTCATTCAACTTCCCACTGCACATGCCACTCCCACCATTTTGGATCCCTCTTCACAACTCTGTACTTTATTAAAAACATCTCCTAAAGCATCCACTATTTATAGATATTTGCACGATGCAGCTGTGGAAAGGCAAAAATCTAAAATAGAGCAAGCTTGGGAACAGGACTTTGCAACTGACTGGCCATTATCCCTTTGGAAAGACATATGGATTAAACTAAGCAGATCATCCAGAGCTGCCAACACAAAGCACACATTGTTTTTGGTCTATAACAGGCTCCTACTAACACCGGCTACAATGAACAAAGATTTCCAAATACACCAGATACGTGTTGGACGTGTATGTCAGCGAAGGCTGATCTTTTTCATATATTATTTTCTTGCCCACCTGTTTGTTCCTTTTGGCAACAAGTATGGTCTCAGATTAACCTGATTTTTGACACTAAGTTTCCTTTTTCTTTCACTCATGTCTTCCTGGGCAGTCTCTCTTCCGTTTGGGAGAATGTTGCATTCAATGTCAAGATTGAGTTATTGCTAGCAATTGCTTTTCTGCAAATCACTATTAATTGGAAGGATTTCAACAAAATTTCCTATAAAGCTTGGTGGTATGCGGTCTGCCATAATCATTGATTGGATACCACTTTTGTTTACCTCCTATGTATGGCAATGAAACGTTTGGACTTGTGGTCACCAGTTATAATGTACATTGATACATGTGCCAACAAATCTTCTAAACCTCTGCCATCCCAACAGGAAGTTCTGAAACCACCTTGATTCCCCTAACATGTTCCTACTATGATTGCAATCTAATGTTGTTCATATTTCATTTAATTTGTTTGATTTCTTCGCTCTTACTGATAAGTCCGATTCATATAATTTTGTTGTAACAGCATTTTATTGCATTGTTATAACCTTAATATTCTGTACTGTATACAGACATCCTTTATTTTTTTAATAAAACTTTTTTGAACTGGAAAAAGAAATTTGATGCCATAACAGGCTTCACAATCTCACCACAATGATCGCCTTATTCAACAAAAAGTCAGAAGGTGTTTTCTATAGCAGCCCGTACAAATGTTTCCATGGGAGGCCAAAGGAAGCACACATGCCCAATGGCACTCAACCCTTCATCTGGCAGTATAACATCAGTGGGCCAGCAATTAAAACACAGGCCATGCCTTTATCAGCCCTCAGTTTCTAATGTGAATTAACTATGGTAGTGAGAGAAACATCCCATTACTGCATAGCTCTTCAAAATATATTGCTTCTTTAAGGAGCAGGTGCCCTATTTAGAGTCCTAGATCTGTTATTTGTTTTCTTTGGAAAATGTTTACTTTCCTAATTTAGTTCAAATATGTTGGTCATTTAACAGTGCCTCCCCGACTCTTCTGAAGAGAAGCCGCAGCAGGATATAAAAACAGTGGTGGCTCCTCCTGTCATCCCACTGCTTTTAAGCAGTGCAACAAAAGAAAAAGAAAACTATAATAACTCAATTTTATTATCATTTTAATTGTTCCAGCTGCTTTGCGGTTGGGCGGGGCTGCTCTTCTCTCAGAGCAAGGCAGAGGAGGAGTGGTTTTCCCACTCCAAGCATGCATGAATATTGGGCCGGCCCTCTGGGGCCAACCAAACAGTCATGCACACTTTGCATGTTCTGCACCCAGGCTGAATTACCGCCTGGGTGGAGGATATGCCCAGGCCCCCAGTCCACAGCACTCAGACCAATTGCAGCGTTGTGAATGGTCTGGGCATCCTGGGTGTGGTTCCTGTTCCATCGTGGAGCAGAGACGCAGGACGTGGTGATAAGGTAAGTGGTTTTAAAAACAAAATGTTTTTACATTACCCTTCCTCCCCCCCACCACTGCCACCGCCGATCCGTGGAGGCCGCCCCGTAATAAAAACAGATAGAGGTTATGATGGAAGCTTAAGTTGCTGTTTCTTGGAGGGCCATAGAAGATCCGACCCCAGTCATTTATCGTTGCACCCACTCCTGCGTTCCCCTGTTAACTGGGGAAAATACGCTTAACATCAGAAAAGACTGGAAATCTGTTCAATGTTAAAGGATTTATAGAGCGCATGGCTACTCGAAGGCTTCCCAGCGCTGGGCAAGTGGACTAATGGAACGACCGCGAGCTGGCAGGGGATTAGTTACAACCCATGAACATCCAAGTTTTCAGATTTTTCCTGAATGTTACCTCTGAGGCTGTGAATCTAATCTCCTGTGGGAGTGAATTCCACAGCTTGGGCGCAAGGTGGGAAAAAGCTCTTCCCCCTCCCATCTGGCCCTTTTTAGTCTGGTGGTTTTTAGCAGGCGCTCAAAGCCTGACCTCAGACATCAATCTGGGCTTCTGGCAATTGACCAACTTCAGAAGTAATGCATGGATGGCAAGGCATGCATGATGAGGTAAACTGATAAAATAAGTTGAAGCTAATTCTTAGAAGGCAGCGTATTAAGTGACCATGCATGCAAACCAGGACCACAACACAGATTTTTGCAACTGAGAGATAAGACACATAGGGTATATGTGGGGGAAAGCTTTTGGGTTGGGGAAGATTATAAAATATGGTTTGCCTCACACTTCTTTTGTTTTACCGCGTTCTTTGGGAATGTCCACCAAATTGAAAAGGGTCAGATGCAACAGCATCCCAATGCTTTCAACTCCATCTAGTTTTTCTTCTGTTCGATCTTTAGGTGTGTCCCGCACCATTCCTCTAGATGGTCCACATTTATGGAATATCATATGCAGCTGGGAGGGATTGAAGTGTAAGGGCCAATCAGACCTCTTACCACAGAGTGGACCAAATTTCACTATCCTGAGACATATTGTAATTTACAAAACTGCATCACTCTCCTCAGCTATCGGTTGTCGGGAGACGCACCATGCCACAAAATCATACCCATTGGCTTTAGAAATTCGCAGCATTCTCTCTCTAAAACAAGGGCTAGAGCCCTCAGATATGCAAAAAAAACATTTAAAAAAAGAAAATCATGAGTAGATCATTGGTAAAATGGGCAATAAGAGTTACGCCACTTCGCTTGACTTCTTGTCAAGGTCCACAGACTGGCTTACTTGCTCCACAACGCGTTAGGCGACTACCTTTCCACCTATGAGTGAAGATTAGTCTCAAATGTTACTGAATTGTCTTCAGAAGCCATTTGCCAATTGAAATTACTCTGTGCCAACAGCAGATACTTTTTAGAGTAGCCAGGCCTGCCCTATTATCAGTAACAATAGGCACTGGTCCTAGGCAGCACACCACAGGCCAAAGCAGGGCTAGGATCTGAAATATACCTGCTGCGGCGCTGCCGCTCCTCACGAAACTGGGAAAAGGAAGGAAACCGAGGACACTGAAGACAACCACAGCTCAACTGATGCATCAAATGTAAAATACCAAAGGGAAGAACCTATGTATTTTATGAGCTCTCTGTGTAGACTGTCAAACCTCCGAATTGCCAAATGGCCATTTAATAAACTCCACAAATCAATAGTCATTAAGGAGAAACAGGATAATTGTTAGTAACACTGTCACACATTGTTCTAATCGACGAAGCCATGTACTCTACAATATCAGATTAACAAAACAAAGAAGTCCATGTATGGGTCGCTCTATGCGGAATAACACCTCAGGAAGGACTGAAACCTCATTTTAGCTCCAGTCGGTCAATGCTCGGTTGGTAAAAGATTTAACAGTGGTTTACATTAAAATGGAAAGTGCTTCTGCATTACTGTCTTTTGCTGGCCTATTTTTGAAGAAGTTGGAATCCGTGTTAATTGAATTAAGTGCTCACACTTCTACATCCCGAAATAGACACTTATTGTAGTAAAGTGAAAGGATGTTGGGTAAGCCATTTTTGGGGAGTGGGGCAGAACGAGAAGAACAGCGTCGAATAGATCACTGCATCTCTTGGCAAATAATGGTGCAATGTAATGAGTGAGGGGATTAAAGTGAGGCCCAGCGCACACTCATAACGCAGCAGAGCGTCCAAAATTACTCACTCTTACATCCAGACACGTGTTCTGCTGCGAATCACTCAAAAATTGACCAGATGTTCTGAAAACCTTTGAAGAACGGCATAGATTGTGTCGCCTACACTGTAAAGTGCTTTAAACTAGGAGCATGGATGATTTGTAAACATAAGGCATCTGAAGACTAAAAATGTAAATGTAGAGTTTTTAAGAATTGGCTCCGTACTACCAGAGGCATGTCTTGGTAAATAATGTTATGGGGTGTGTGCCTTACATTTTGCATCAAGCAGCGTGGTGTATGTACCCAAATAAATTAACTGGGAAAGTTGGAGTCGTTATTCTCCTAGTCATATGCGGATTAATCAATTATTGTGAATGAATTCTAGGTAGTTGACAACACAACTTCCTTTAATACTGGAGTTGAGAATAGGTCTGCCTGTTCATAATCATTTTATGTATTGGCCTCCTCGTAAGATCCTTGATGGTCAGTAACTGAATTAAAAGACTGACGGAATGAGCTATTTTACGAAATATTGTGTCTGATAAAAAGTCTAATGCTTGAGGAGCAGGGCAATGAATGCCCACCATAAACCCCGGGGCAGTAAAATGAATGAAGGACTTGTAGATGTGGAACTGGTTTCCCTTCGTGGCAGAAACTTATTTGGTGCAAGGGGACTAATCTGTGGAACAGGATGAGCGAGCATGTTCTCAGTTAGCCGCATCACCTGTAAAACGGTCCCTTGGGGTAGCTACACCTGCCGCCCTTGCTTTTGGTCATTTACATAGAAAATTAGCCCAAGGAGCAATGGTATTCTGGCCATTTTGCTTGGAATCTCCTACCCTAGAAATGTGAATATTTTAGAGTAAGAACGGTCAGTTTAAAGGCCTGTTTCCTGTTCCAGGAGTGAGTTCCCCAAATACAGGACTAGGGTGAGGTTTGCACGTGATCACACAGACTTCATCACTCTTTTGAAATACTTAAGCAGTGCGCTGCTGCATGGTTTGTGCTATACTGTAGAGAGGTCCTACCTCTTTCTAGCTCTCACCCAAAGCCAGGTCTATAAACATGGCAAGCCCCGAATTCTTCGGAAACTCTCAGACACAGCAGTGCTGTGCTACCCCAGTGCTCAAGGGCCATTACACTTATGAAGGCCACCTCTAACTTTTATGTAGTCAATATGTGCACATCTGCAGTCTTCATAAAAAATATCAGAAACATCAGTGTTGCCTTGCTGTGTTTCCCTGCTACGAGAACTGTCTCGCCAAATGTTCTCCTGTTGAGATGATCAACTGGACACATACTCGCATGTATTTATTACTCGACACCCAAAAATATTTTTATAATTACTCAGAAAGAATTACCTTCTTCATCGTCGTCCAAAAACAAAGTAACAATTTCTCTAGTTCAAGATCGCAGGCGAAAACAGGCCACGCTATCATGATTGTCATTTTCGATGCATGTGACTTTTTGTCATGTATGTTTCCACTTTTGATTTTCAAACCAGGTCTCTTTTGCTATTTCTTGGCTTTTGTTTTCACTCATCTGCCCAACAATTCGGGCCGCTGAGGCATGACCCACGTTTGGGTATCCTCCTAGTACTTGGCTAGCATGCCTCAGTTAAGGACTTGTTTAAACTGTTGGCCACTGCCAAGTGGTGCTCATCATGCTTTACCCCTCAATTAATAAGACATTAACAATGGGCACACATTTCAAACCCAACACCAACCCCTGGTAAAGTGCAAATGAGCAACAAGTAGTGAGGATTCTGCAACGATTTCAAGGCTTGTTTGCACCAGAATAGAAACATGTTAGAATTCGGGTGGATGTGCACTCGGGATACTAAGCAAACCCGTATGTGGTTGCCTTAGATTTTTATGCAATAATCTAAGTGCCACATGGACAAATTGTAGACAGAACTGTGAATATGCTCTACTCACATTTTAGCTTTTCATGCCGACTGCTAAGAAACATTATCGTTATTGAAAAATAATCCATCATCAGGGCTTTAAGTGGGATGAAAAAACTGGGGGGGGGGGGGGGGGTCTCTCATAGGGGCGTGGACAATGTAATTAAGGGCGTGGCTTAAAACACGTATGGGAAAAATGTGTGCTTCGCATAGTGTGCCGCCCGACTTGTATTTTGCTGTTTCTGTCATTACATCCAGATGTAGGATACAAGTATCATCATACCTACAAGAAGTCAGGACTATTGGCTTTGTCAATGGTTGTTAGTTGCATAAGATAAGTAAGCAGCAACTGTGGCTTGGATATAATATTGAAAAAGCTTCCACTTAAAGCCCTGGTGACACCACGAAAATGTTGCTGCTCCTGAGTTTCAAAAAGAGAAGGGAAAGCCAGAGAGAAAAAGACTCTTTAAAGGATTTCCCTTCTCCTACAACGCTCACCTGGCACGACGTCATGCCGTAACTTCTCCACTAGTGATAAGTGAGCAGTGTAAGCATGCACACACTAGTGAGAAGTGAGCAGCGCACATCGATGAGCTGCTGTCACTGCAGTCCAGAAAAAACCAGACCGCAAGGGCACAAAACACAGCCCAATAGAGACCCGTTTCGAGGCCCCCTTTAAACAAGCATTGGCATAGCCAATAGGTCTTGCCTTTGGGACCTTATAAGTGTTTAGCCATGCAACACTTGTTGTTGCACCAAGGATATTGTGCTGGATAACTAAACACTTATAAGGTCCCAAAGGCGAGACTTATTGGCTATGCCAATGCTTGTTAACCATAATAAGGACTCACAACACAGAGGCTCAGTGGGTTCCTCATCTTCGGGTCATTCATAGTTTCAATGCTGCTACGACCCCTTATGTTCAAGGTAAACCTCTTCGTAAAGCTGCTGGTTCCAACATGACCTTTAATTATGATGACGTTTTCTTATCCTTGTAGAGCCCCCCTCAGCTGGTCCCTAGGCGGCACTGATACGAAAACTCTCCCACTTCTCTTGCACCCCACCCCAAACTCTCCCCGTGGTGAGACAACTAGCCAACTGTTTTTTAAATGTTTTGTAAAGTGTGATGTCGGCACCTGTACAGGTTAAGAGGCTTTGCTCATGTAGTGCCAGTTGCTTTACTTGTGCAGTACTGTACTTAGCTATTCACACTCCTTTTTATTTTTTCACAAACAATTTTAAGCAAGTCGAGTCTCCTGACATGTAGCCTGAAGAGCAGGAATGGCTGGGAAGCCTCAGCACTGGGCGAGTGCTCAGAGGGGCTGGGCGAGTGCTCAGAGGGGCTGGGCGAGTGCTCAGAGGGGCTGGGCGAGTGCTCAGAGGGGCTGGGCGAGTGCTCAGAGGGGCTGGGCGAGTGCTTAATGATCCGTTGGTTGGTCTCACTTATTATGGTGCACAGAATGGATTGAATGGATCCTTTTTAAGGGATACCCTCCTGGCAGACATGAAATGTGTTTTATGTGTGAGTTTGCAATTAAGCACTGGCAGGGATCCCAAGAAATAATAACAAAAGAAAATATATACTGAAGAAAGTAAACTGCAGCGTGTTATGGGTTGTTAAGACGGGCAAGGGGAGGAGAGAGTGGACGGGAGAGAGGAAGAGGTAAGGGGCGGGGTGGGTGGAGAGCCAGTGAAGGGGAGATAGATGGGAAAGAGATAAGAAATTGTGCTAAACAAGAAAGTGGCGAAATTGCATTAGCTCCATAAATGAAATAAAATGCAATGCAGCTCTTATGCAAGAGCGCACTTTGGGGAAGGGTTGATTTCCAGGGGTCGTTTATAAGAGGTTTTGAGGCTTGTGACATCAGACTTAGGGGGAGAACATAGGACATTAGGGGACGTTTATAGGCGATGGCATGTGAGAATCGACATCAGACAAAGTTATCAGTCGGATCGTTTCCAAGAGGTGCCAAGTGAGAAACATTAGACGCAGCTATCAAAATTGGACATCGTGAGCTATCACTTATTAGAACTACTCTGTAAACAAGGAACTGATCGCTGATGCAAGCATGCGCTGTCATAGGCGCCAGTTGACAAGAACTCTGTTAAGTGTGGAACATTTTGTGCAGCTTATTAAGTACAGGTGGCAGAGCCACGAAAAGCTTGAGACCGAGGACAAGCTTCCAATGGCTTCTGCCAGCAAACCCTTGCTCCATCCTCAAGCACCAACAACTTAAGACGACATCAATCTCCCGAGTCCGTCAAAACGTCCCCCCATCCCTTTACCATTGATTGCTGAGACATTCCAGAACACACACGACAATACCTGCCCTGAAATGTAACAATTAAAAGAAAGGGTTTAGCGATAACCCAACGTTAATCACCCATTCCTGCAGGACGCCCTGCAGAAACAGGAGGCAGCTATCTTTCTCGCTGTGGCTGAAATAATTCCTGAAAGAGTACAAACATCCGCTACCAAGGTTCCTGTAGCCAAACAGGCCACCCACTTTCACAGCAACAGTAAATTGCAGCCTCCTACACCACACAGAGAAGAAGGGTGTTGGAGCTGTGATTGGAGGGACGATAGGAAAGCTACTCTGTGATTGGGTATGGGAGACAAGGGTGATGATGCTCTCTGTAATTGGCCAGTCGGTCACACCTTCAGATTGGTGTGGTGTGGATATGTTGGAGGAAGTTTTGATTGAGTTTTAGGCGTAGCAAAAAAAACATAACAGGGAAGAAAAAAACCTCAAAGGGGGCTAGTTTGTGAATAATAAAGACACTGCTTTTATCAAAGGGTGGGGAAGAAACAGATACCAAGGGGAGAGGATGTGGGTAATGGCCAGAGCTGCCAAACTGGGAGCTGGGGAACAAGGGTCAAGTCTCTACATCAACTGAACATCTTGTGTTTCTGGGCAATCACCTAATCTACTGACCTTCTACAAACAAGAAAGAGAGAAAGCGAGAAACAAGAGTGCGAGCGAAGGAGAATCGTGGCCCGCGCTGCGCTTAATGACTGTGTATAAATAACGCTGAAACAAACAGCCGCTGTTTTGAAGCACACTCGTGCTTGTGGCGGCATCCGCCTTGAGGGAGCGAGCAGCGGCCAATTAGAACGCGCGCCACTGCTCGCTCCCGCAAGGTGGATGCCGCCACAAGCACGAGTGTGCTTCAGAAAGAGCAGACCGATGGCAAAAGGCCCTCCTAAAGCAGCACATGCGTGCTGCCTAGGCGAGACCTAAAAACTGCCAGTGCTCAGCACCGGTGAGACCCGGCCCACTTAAACCCCTGTCCATCATGAATTATTACACTTGAAGATTGCTTCTGTGATTTGTACAGCTGTGTTTCTAAAATAGTTTTTGAACACATTGCAATTGCTAGATATTCTCAAAATTGCGGGACGTGGACTGAAAGAGTTGCTAAGTTTGTAAACCACATCAAAAACCCTAAAGCCGGAGCTTGGCTTAAGTACTCATAAATGTATGAGTAATGTGGTTTATGTTAAATTTTCCCCACAAGCTTCCAAAACAGATGTTTTTCTTTACCAACTAGTGTACAGATATGAGGCAATGTGCTAGCAACTGAGCAGTGCTTAAGAGATGACTTCACAAATGGCGCACAACCCGTAAAGCTGACTGACAAATAAGGATCAGTGCCCATGATAAACACCACTAACTACATAAAGAAATCATATACGCAGCTGAGGATACTTCGAGCTACTAAAACAAATAACTAAACGATTTCTACAACTAATCAATACATCTGGATCTTATTCTCAAGGTAATCAATTAATTGTTTTTTCAATGCCCTAAATACACAAACACCAAGACGCAAGCTTCTCCATAATCAAGAGCATTCGGGCTGACGTTGTTAGCGGAGTAAAAAACATTCAAAAACCCATTGTAAATAACCCGGCTACATCCAAGGAACCAAAGACTTCACACATCCGGGATTGGGGCCCTTTAAGGAGAACATTTCTAAAAACATGGGGTGTGGGTTCAGTCGAAACCACCATCCTCAATGAAAACAGAGTAGCAATCTGGAAGGGATTCTTGAAACAATAACAAAATGCAACCAAATTCCAAATTTCCATCCCTCTAATGCAGAGGTCTCCAATCTTTACTGTAACATGAGCTACTTCTGCTCAATGACATTCATCCTGAGCTTCTGATATTCGAGTTGTACTAGTAACCACATCAGACAAGATCCCATTAGTGGCCATCAAATGCAAGATTACCAGCTGTGATCACATCAGTGCACCAGACATGGTTGCCAGCAGTCATTTATAAAATGCTTTGCAATGTGGAATTTCTTTTTATGGTTAATGTGTAATAGCCATAGTTAGAATGCCCTGGCACCAAGTCAATAATATTAGTAATAATTCTATCCAACGCAGCACGATTTATCACTTTTAAAGTGTGTTTTGAAAATGCAACAAGCTTTCTCCAAAAGCCTCAATTTCACCCAGCTTGCAGATATGAAGCACTCCTGGATTTGGAAATGGAGGAACCTGGATCATATATAGTTTAACAATAACCAAGTCCTTACAATCATCTCCTTTAAAGACATATAAACGTCTAAATTTCACAAATCCAGTTACTCACGGACTAAAAGATTCCATCCCAAAGTATGCCATCTACAATGAAGCCATATATTGTAACATACTTTCAAGTGGCAGATATGAGATCAAGGGGCCAATGTAATAGGGACAAAATACTTTCTCACTCATGACATCCGACTCCTCACACATAATATACCCGAAACCATGCACAACTCCAGCCATACAGCTAGGTGAAAGGTGCAACTTCTACTCCCTCGTTTTACCATGTCTGGACAAGATCATACTTAGCAAGGGCGCCAAACTTACATCAACATGATAAAGGCACCCGTGGCCCCCAGTGTGACATCTAAAGCTTCCCAAATAGGATACACGTCATCCACACAAATCTTAAACTCATGTGAGCTCTAACCTGCTAAGCCTTCAGACAAGGCAACAGCACATTAGTGGCACACAAGTGGCAGCTGTGCAGTACACAAACACCAAAGTCAATGACACTTGGTGGACTTGCACTTCACTCAACACAGCAGGGATAGCAGCGCCAGGGCCCTTCACGCGCCACCTGGGATCATCCATAATGTAGCTGAATTGTCACCACTTCTACTTGAAGGGGCGGGTGAGGCTGTGAGTGGGGCTTTGTGAAATGGATACCATGCACAACCTACCCAACGAACAAGAACTTCCACCTGACCAATGCTTTCCTTCTGTCCTCAGCAGGCTGTAACTCTTCAATGCACCGTGACAGCTGCACGAATTGAGAAGCACTGGTATGTTTCTTTGCGACTCTCACGGCTTGCTTTAGGGCTAGGGAGAGGCCGGTTTTCTGTATTTCAAGTTGGAGCTCTCCATTCACAAATCCAGCGATTTACACTCTCCGTGGTTTGCAAATGCAAAGTTTTTTTTTTTACATCTGGTTTTAGCCAAAACCTTAGATTTTACTAAAATTATGTGTACAATATATTCATGTATAATCTAACAACCTGAAGGGACTTTTAGCCAGGCCTCTTCATCCACCGGTCTGTTATTAGGTCATTAACATTTTTCTTCCACCCACTACAGAATGTAACTTAAGGCAATGACGTCAGTCCACTTCAGCCACTGGCAAGCTTCACTGAGAAGCAGCATTCCGCCTTTCTACAATGACTACATCTGCACAAAAACTAGTTCCCTTCAGTACCAGGGACTAACAAATATTTTTACTTTTATTCTTTTGTATTTTTTTGTTAGATTGATGAAAAAAGGTACGTCAGCTTCCCCAACATTAACTTGCCACAACCATGACAAAACAAACAAGAATTGACAAAGCTAAAATGCGGACAGCCAATGTTGGAAATGTTGGCTTTCAAATGCTCCTTTTTATCTGGCTACCGCCCGGTAAAGAGCAAAGTAAACAATCATTGGCATAGCCAATAGGCCTCGCTTTTGGGACCTTATAAGTATTTAGTTATGCAGCACAATATCCTTGGTGCAACAACATCAACTGTTGCATGGCTAAACATTTATAAGGTCCCAAAGGCGAGACCTATTGGCTATGCCAATGCTTGTATATTTACTGTAGCCGCCACCGAGTATTAAACGACAGAGTGGGATAAGGTCATAGCATATCATCGAAAAGTATCACGTATTGCAAAGCTTAAATATATTCAGTTTAACATATTGCATAGAACCTACCTCAAACCCGGTAAAATTAACAAAATATTCCCTTATTCATACACTGGCTGTCCTTCACCTTAAGTGGTGTTAAAACACATGCTGTAGCATTGGCCCGCCGTAACAGATTATTGGACAGACGTTCTTGATGAGCTGACAGAAGTGATGAGTCTGATCGAAGGGGGGCTTGGGGGGGGTGGCGACCGCAGGGAGTCCCCGCCCCCGGGCAGTTTGGGAGGGGGCGTGTGGGGGGGGCGTGGCTTATCCGCGCGGCCTTTTTTGAATATTGGGCTCCTTTTTTCCAACTAAACCGGCTCAGTTATATATTCCTTGGGCGCCCGCTCCCGGCCACCATTTTAGGTTTGGTGACCTGGTGGCTGGGAGCTTGGATAGTCTTGTGTTTTTTGTCCCCGCCCTCCCTCCCGCAAAAAACACTTTTGTGGGGGGGGGTTTTTGTATGCTTTTTTCTCTTTTTCTCTCGTTTTCTTCGGCGTTTTGTGGGGACAGGTGTGCAGGGTTTGGTATTCGCTTGTATTTTGTCGCTTGGAGCAGGTGCAGTGCGGGGGTTATGGTCAATTCTCGATAGTTTTACCGGAGGTTGGTTGAGTTATGTTGTTGAGTTGGGTTATCGGCAGGGAAAGGATAGGTTTGGTAAGTTTAGTTCGGTTACACAGTTTGGGGGCCGATAGCTGTAAAGGGGCAGGCAGGGGAGTTGGTTTAATCGAAGGTTTGTATTCGGAGATTGGTGGGGGGGGTTATACTGAATTGTAATGTTTGATATTGTTGTAATGTTGTATTGTACGGGTGGGGGCGGGCTCGAAGGATTTTAGGGGAGGGGGTGGGGGGCGGGGTTAGTATGTTATATTTAGTGAGGTTTAGTTTTGGAAGGCGTTTCGGCCAAGGTTGATTAAAATTGTAATGTGCACCTGTCTCCAATAAAAGCGGCCTTTTACACACACATACCTTGTGCAGCGGTCTGCTTCGTCCCCCCCCACCCCTCCCTCCCAATGTTGTATGCTTCGTCTATACAGATGAAAAATAGACCACTCCCCCTGAAAACCATGACGAACTGAGCTCGCGCTCACGTCCAACAACTCACCCTCTGCAATGCATCAACGCTGGGAATGCTAGGCGCTCTACAATGACTCAATAACAACTTTAAATATTCGTAGATAATCTAATTGGTTCGTCATCGCTGCAGATGCCGTATTCTGTGTCTGTAGTATAGCGCGGGTACTCAGCAAGCGTAGCCTCGTTGCAATTGTGGGCAGTGGGGGAAATACACATACGCGCGCCTACCAATATTATGAAAACACTGTTTATCTATCAATGTACAGCTCACTAAGATATATTGCCATAGAACCGGCCGGCCATACGTTTTCTCGCAGCTCCGCCGCCTGGATGTTAATTTAAACAATCTGCAGGAAGCGCTTGTGGACGAGAATAAACATCTGAAGTACACATTACTCGATCACACTGCAGGGACCGGCATAATGTGCGCGCGCAGCGGTTTTTACGCGTCAGTTCGCTGGCACAGGAGTGCAGCGGTGGACAGGAGTGCAGTGCGCGCGCTCCCTGTGTGCAGATACGTACAGTAGTGCAGCTGCAATAGCCCCACTCGAGCTCTAAGTGTGGCCCGTAATATGCCTCACTGGCACCAGAGCTGTCAGTGTGTGCAGTAACCCCCACTGAGCCGATGTTTGTCACTGCATTGCACTGTCAGTCTGACTCTCAGTGCAACTGCTGCATGTCGCTGCACGCATGGACTGACAGCGCTATGCACACTGGCTTGACTCAGCGCACTGATGTGCATTACATATTTCTGAGCAATTAGCTCTTCCGCGTTCTAACAGCGCAATGAGCTATGTGCACTGCTCTGCATCAGTGCTGGCTTCGCTGGCAGCGGCCTGACTCAGTTGCATGCACTTTGAGAAGGCTCGCTTGCAGTGGTATGAACCCCTGGGGCATACATCAGTATAGAAAGCCCTCCTTGGGGTGTTTGATGGAAAAACAAAAGTCCAGTACGAGTTGACACTGAAATGTAATGTGACACTGGAGAGTAATACAGTTTTGCAGTGTAAATCAGTTGTGCAGTGTCAGTAATAACACTGTACGTGGTACATCTGGAAACATCCGGCTGGGGCTCGAAGGATGAGCACTCGCTCTTCTTGGCAGGCATGCTCTAGGGCTCGACGCCTGCGTACGGGTGGTGGAAGGCAGGGAAGGCTGCGGCGGAGGAGGTGGGGAGCGGTTCCAGCCAGGGTCGCACCGCATAGCGCCCACCGCTGGCGCCGTCCGCCAGCGGCGCTGCCTGGGCCATGTAGGGCTAGTAGAGACCGCTCAAGGCAGCAGCAGGCGGCTGCGAGTGCACCGCAGACCAGGCAGCCGGGAAGACTGCGGACTTGGGCGCAAAGCTGCAGGCGGAGACGTCAGAAGCCTCAGTGCCACCCGGGGCCCTGGAGGCCGCGCCATGCCCCACCTGGATGCAGCGGGCCCCGTAGAGCTCCTCGCTTTCATGCCCCATGAGGGAGTCCATGTAATAGTTACTTATAGCGCCACTGGACGACATTTTAGGATCGCCTCGCACTCATATAAAAGGTGACACTTATCTGTATGCGGTCCCCTCCCCGGGAACAATCATAGTATTTTGCAGGCTGCGCCCTCAATCATTGGCCGAGACTCCCACGTGATCATATTTACCAATAAAGAGTAAATCAATGCGCTAAGCGGGGAGACCGTGATTAAAACACAGGGCAACGATGCAATCTTACAAGTGCGCCGGGGTTTTGTGCACCTTTTGGCCGTGGCTGTCTGTCTGCGAGGGAGCTGCCGCAGGGGTGGCTGGGGCTGCAGATGCACGGGTTCACAGTCTGCAGGGGACTATTTCTTGACGTCTTTTCAGCAGTAGAGTCGGTCCTATTCAAGCGTGCTGGGGAAAATTAGGTTATTTGGTTGTGTTTAGTTGTCAATGAAAAGAACACGCAACAGTAACCTCTTGGGCGCGTTGCCTTGCTACGGACCTGTGAAGCACTAAATAAAACATAATTTACCAGTCATGGATAAGAAATCTACATGTCCATGTACAATCGCCATATACCAGTGGCCCGTACACCAGAAGCATGTATTTTTGTTTGGGAGTCACACACGTGTGTTTACGTCTCTCTCTATCATTTGTGTTGTTTCGGAAACTTAAAATAATTTACATACTCGGCGTACACATCTGGCAACCTAAAAGAAAGGTGATGTATACAACAACACATTCAATGGCACATACTGCCTCCACCAAACAGCAATCACCACGGCAGTAAGAATCTACAAATCCAAACCTCCCAGGCGTCAATGCTCACATTGGTTTGCTAAACAAAAACAGACGAGAAAAAAAAAAACAAAAAACCCCAAAAATAGACCCACAAAGCATTTCCCTTGCGGGAGCGAGCAGGGGCACCTTCTGTTTGCAAGTTAATTACAAACCGATGTCGCTAAAGCTCGCTCCCGCAAGGGAATCGGCAAACGTGCATGCGTTGCCATTGAAAGCAATGCAGAGCGTGCACGTTTTTGCCCAAAAAAGCGAATCGATTCCAAGAGGTCCCTCATATGCAGCACATGCGTGCTGCGTAGGCGAGGTGCTGCGTAGGCGAGACCTAAAAATAGCACACATTAAAAGACTCGTCAATTCACTCACCCTTCCTTACAAGCAAAGCCTGTCGATGAAAGTACCCCAGAAAGAAGGACACTTTGTCCTTTCCTGTTTGTACGACACTTTCATTCCCTTTCACACGCGGAAGAAGGTAATTCGCCTTCCCTTCCCTATAAAAGGAGCGTCTATTTCAGTTATTCAATTGATTGCTGAGGAAATATATGTGGTCTTGAATCCTATAAAGCACAAGAAGGCCATTAACCTAATAAAACTACCATTTTAACAAGACTGAGTTCTTGATTTCATTAAAAACAATATTTCTCAGGTCACTTCGGTATCTCGGTAACTTTTGACAGGAGGAAACGTTGGACCACACAAGCTGTATGTCAACGTTCTGAGATGGATTGCAGTCATAAAAAGTGAATTCATGTTCTTTGTGCAGTACAGACAACATGGAACAACATTTCACAAACCACACCATGCCCCCACCTCACCCGAATGGAACGGACAAGTTGTGTAGAGCCAAGTGACTAACGAAAGTTACTATGGGATTTGTTTACGGAAGTCATCATGAAAGCCTCGTTACCACCCTGGTGGCTGTTGCAACAATTTGTGAGGCCTGCACTGATATACCTGGCCTTAGTTATGGTGCAGGACCCGTGTCATAGCAAAGGTACTCGAACGCTGGGAGCATCTGTTAATGATCTGGAAACCTCTGCACAGCCAATCGGAAAGCTCAAAGGACTCGGGTATGTCTGCAATGGGCAGTCAATGGCACAGAATCAATCAATAGAGATCGAGCAGAACTAGGTGGTGTGGAGATGAAAAATCCTCAGTTTGGCTTGTACAGATGATCCAAGGTGATCAAAGTCCACCCTAATGGAGCAACAGCAACATAAGCTAAAGCGCTTGAGCCGGACGCATTGGCAGGGTCACCTCAGGCGTGGCTTCAGGACTTGACCAGTGTTGAGGTAGGTGTTTAAAATGTGAGGTATCCTGTGTGATGGATTGTCCAGGAAGATGTGCTGTCACCATATGTCCCTCGCACTCCACAACCTGTAAAGGATCAGCAGCAAAAGGAGTGTCCATCTTCAGTCTTAGTCTCTGCTTAACCAGTACCCAGTCTTCCATTTAAAGGCTGTCTCCAGGGCATGGCGACGCTGATCTGCATACATTTTCATTTTTCTTTTCCGAATCATGTTGGTGTCACGAGCCTTGTCAGTATTCACTGATCGATTTAGGGTCCATTGAGGCAGTTTTGTTCTGATGGCTCTCCCAAATACCAAGGTGGCTGGACTCTCACCAGCTGTGGAATGAGGAGTTTATTGATAGGCCCAGAGGGCCTGGCACATGGCTTGTTTGAGTTCAATTCCTTCCATGAACTCTTGTTAAAGGACCGTCTTGAGGGTGCCCATGAATCGTTCAACGACACCATAGGCTTGGGGCCAGCGGGGTGTATTCTTTTGGTGTTGGACGTTGAGTCGGACAAGAAATTCTTTGATCTTAAAGGGAAGGCCTTTATCAGATTGGAGGATTTCGGGGATGCCCCACATTGCAAAAAGGTCAATGTGAATATTTGTCTATGACTACCATGAGATAGTGTCCATTTCATAAAGGCCCCAAAAAGTCAACTGCAACCTTCTCCCAAGTATGGACAGCAAGGTCAGACTGTCATTGGGTTCTACATCACACTGGGGAACAAACCATTGCAAATGTGGCATGCCTTCAGCTCCTTTTCAACTCACTTATCTAGCTGAGGGACCCACACTATCGCTTAAAGCTTTTTTGGAGGCTGCGATACCAGTGAGTCCTTCATGGGCCAGCTAAATAATCCGCTGTCTTAGGCTTCTAGGTGTGACGATTCTCGAGCATCGTAGTATCATACCTTCTTGGGTGACTTAACTCATCCTGTACATTTTTGAACTTTTGGAATCGGCAGGGGGCCGGGTAGTTCTCCTCCAGCAGTAAGCCATAATAAGCTCTTCGATTACGGGCATGTCTTTATCTGCATTGGTGGCAGCAATGATTTGTTCCACAGACAGAGTGTGATGGATCTCACAAAAAAGTTGAGCTATGCTTCAGCGGTCTTTGATGTCGAACTGTGACGAGATAGTGGCACTCATTAAAAGTAATCGCTGGGGTTTGATCCTTTCCAGGTTTATGCATGATCTCATAGTCTAACTCATGCAGTCTTAACCTCCACCTCTCGAAGCGAGGGGGCATCGTAACCTTCGGGTTTCCAAACATTGTAAGCAACGCCTGGTGATCTGTGATGACAGTGAATCATTTTCCGTAGAGGAATACATGAAAATGTTTGCAAGCCCACACAACAGCCAGACTCCCCTTCTCTGGTTGAGAATAGGCACATTATGTTTCAGACAGGCTTCGTCTTCCATAGACCACAATGTGCCTCTGAGCATTCGGATGGCTATTGCCTTGAGCAAAGATTGCCCCGGGTCTACCGGGCTCACATCAACCGTTATTTTGGTATGTAACTCGAGGTGAAAGTAGGCCATTTCCGTTGCCTTCTCAATTGCATGTTTAATGTCTTTGAAACTCTGGTTGCATTCCAGAGACCACTGAAATGATGCATTTTGTTTGTCAAGTCGCTCAATGGGGCACTCACTGTAGCAAAGATGGAAATGTATCTTGAGCAATAACTGGCCCTGCCTAGAATGATCGCAGCATGAAAATATCTGGGGGGTGGGTGCAGTGGTTAGGCGGGGCAAGTGGAGACCGTGCTTGCACCTTGTTTGGAGTCATTTCCCCCATTAGATAATATTTGCCCAAAAACTTGAGTTTGGTTTTGCGAGACTCACACTTTGGGGCATTCGGACTAGAGTGAGATCTGCATCAGCAAGTAACTGGCACACATTTGTCATGTTCTTCTGGTGTTCTCCCGAAATCCAGTATGTCATCACTGAAATTGAAAATATGAGTAACAGGGTCATTTACTCGGTGAAAAAAGTCCTGAAATATCTCAGTAGCCAAACATACTCCAAAACTCAGTCTATTGTATCTGAAAAAAAACAATAGGAGTCGAAATGGTAGTGATGTACCTGCAGTTCTCAATCTCGAGTTGATGGTATCCTTTACCAGGATAGACGGGAAAACACTTTAGCGCTGTTCAATTGCATGATTGTATTCCCCAAGTGTGGACCATGGTGTCTCTCCCCGTCAATGGCTCGGTTTGCATGTTGCATATCAATGCAAATGCGCACTGCTCTGCTACTGTCATTTTTAGGTATCGCCTGACCCAGCGCATGCGCTGGTCTGGCAAGACTTATTGAGAGGGCTCCAAAAAGTGCTACCAGGCCAGCCTAGAGCTACAGTGCATGTGCACGGGCGCGCGCGCCGCTCTTACCGCGATTACTTTCACTTTCGCGGCCGCACGGCCGCTTTCATGTTTGATCGCGATCACTTTCGCGGACCCACGGCCGCTTGGCATAGCCAATAGGTCTCGCTTTTGGGACCTTATAAGTATTTAGTTATGCAACTGTTGCATGGCTAAACACTTATAAGGTCCCAAAGGTGAGACCTATTGGCTATGCCAATGCTTGTTTGGAACTATTACTATGTTTCTCTACAGCAGCTTCTAGATGAAAAGCAACTCTACGATGTCACTGAGCAACAGAACAAATGTCTAAATCGATATGAAGCTGACCTTTCATTTTCTTGAGTTTTCCAGGGCACTGGCTCAAATCTCAAAGTAAGCACATAGGTTGTAGTTGAGGGATATCAACCCCATGTCGGTAGCAGTGGCAAAACTAAGCACACAGCCACTCAACCAAGCCCTTGTAGAACATGAATGGTGGCTTGCACCAATGTCTTTTTGGGTCACATTATCGCTG
Organism: Triturus cristatus; assembly: GCF_964204655.1. Classification (NCBI taxonomy): domain Eukaryota; kingdom Metazoa; phylum Chordata; class Amphibia; order Caudata; family Salamandridae; genus Triturus; species Triturus cristatus. The sequence continues at coordinate 986,049,342 of NC_140590.1, forward strand.
TGAATGACCCTTGGCTTTGTAATGGCTCAGATGCGGCCCAAGTATATACCTTCGTGCCTGACAGAGTGAGGCGAGGCACAGGGGACAGGCTGTTAAATCTTTCCACTGGCATGAGGTTAATCGACGCACCACTGTCTATGATGAAAGTTATTGGGTGATCATTCACTTTTCACTGTGATTTTCGGACAGTGTAGGCGCAGCTGGCCATTTGGGCGGAAGGGCCATGCCCCTCCACCTTTTGCCCCGTAGAACAGTGTGTCAGGCTGAACAAAGGTCAGGCTGACAGACACTGTTCACTTTCAGTTCAAGAAGCCAGGAGGCAGACCTGCACATTTAGCCCTGGCTCCTGAACTTTGCTGGGCTGAGAAAGTCACAGCCCCAGTAGGCATGACGTTCTCAGCTCAGCAAAGGTTGCTGAGGCCCTCCCCTCAGTGACAAGGTGTGACGTCACTGATTGTTGTGCACCTGGGCGCTTCAGTTGTAAGCCCTGAAGCGCCCAGGGTCGAGTGTCAATCAGTGACACTTCATCACAGGGTGGGGTCAGTAGTCTCACTGACCTCATCCCACTCTGTGATGACGTTGGGACTGCAGCCTTCCCTCATTACCTGACCGTAGGTCAGCCAATGAGGGAAGGTAGCAGTCCCAAGCCTTCTGAACCGTTGAGGCAGCGCAGAGCTTGATTAAGGTAAGTGTGATTTATTTTCTTTTTAAAGTCTCAGTCTCTCTCTCAGTGTCTCTCTCTCTCTCTCTCTCTCTCTCTCTCTCTCTCTCTCCCTCCCTCTCTCTCGATTAGTTGCTTTGTATTGGGGGCGCAGCGTCTGTTGACCACCTCGTCAGCAATTGGTTTTTTTGGGGTAGGTGTTTTGAATACGCACCTCTTCAGGGCCTTAGATTTCTTCAACAGCCATGTATAGGCTGGAGCTGGTCTTTGACTCCACATATGCCAGCTGCAGACCACTCTGCATAGATTCTTGGCACACGTGACACGCACAAGCAGTTTGCCGTACTGTCGCAAACTCTCAGGGAGAGTGGTCTGGACCTCATAGGGCATATATCTCCTACTCATCATCAGTTGTAGAATCTTCTCCAGCCCAGAAGCGTGGAGATGAATTATGGCACACAGGAGCTGCGGTGAAACCTTACTGTTTTTCCTCAGCATACACTCACACACTGTGCGTTACATCATAATTCATGATTAACTACACCCTAACACCATCCCGCATATTAAGTATTTCCTCTTCAGAGTCCGCCCAGAACCACAAGGTTCCTAGTGAGCATAGCATCAATTATGCTACACTCCACACACAGGACATGTGGCTGCTTCACAAATATGACCTGGGCTATTTCCACCCCCTCCACTTCCCTCCAAACTGACCAACTGACACTCACTCTTCATGGCCGGACAGGGAAAGGCAGCCCTAGCAAAAAAGTTCAAAAGAAGCCATGATAACTTTCGCCACTCACTCTTTCCATCCATTCTCGTTCCCCTTTTCTTGCTTTCCCTAGGTTCTCTCTTCATCGTATTTATGTTTATGCCCACGATGTGGCTGCTCAAATAAACCCCAGAGGTGATGAGATTGAAAGGAGGCACCAGCAATGACAGTGGACCTCCTAAAGCCAGCCTTGAGTTGCTCCAGGTCCCAGGGAAATGCCCATGGCCAGTCAGGCTTGACACGCTTCCTCATTTGGGGAAGCATTCACAGTTGATTGGTTAAGGGTTTAGCTTCCTTAGACAAAATTAGTTTTATGTTTCGCAAGCTGTTCTATTTAGTTGCTATTGCAGTAGTTTTACAAATTTTAGGACCGCCAAACATCAACCAAAACTACAACCCAGCATGCAGTATATCACAAGAATTCCCAGGATTGGGACATCAATTTCCTGATGACAGGGGGTCATATGTTAAACAATTATCAATGCAAGTCCTTCTTTTGATCTCATACGAATGGACGGCAGAGAAGGCCCGGCCAGGAAACAGACACATGACCACCTTGTTGTGTCCCAGTCTCACAACAAGAGATCAAAATACTGAGCTACTTTCTCATTGCTGGACATAATAACATCAAATATCTCAAACAGATCACAGTCACCCAATGTTTCACACAGGTAACTGACATTACAACTAACACCCCTGAAACATACACAATTATTGAGAAAAACAAATTCACATAGGGATAAATATATGGTGCAATCTACATAATTGTGGTCTCCCTGAACCAGCTTTGAATTTAGTCAATTTGTAATAAAAGTAGTGCAAAATCAATTTGCTTTGTAGCTGCCAAGTAGTCCTGTATGACACCATCCAGTGTGGATGTTTATGCCAAGAGCACTTTGCATTCAGGGACATGTAGTTTTCCTGTAAATGTATATGTTTGCAAAGTGGATGTGGCTCAAAGAACAGTTCTGCCTGTCACAAACCCAACCTCCAAAACATGCTAATGTGGGTTTTACAGCATTAATGAGGTATTGCTTTGATTTTAAAGCAGAATGATCTTTGAAAACCAGACCCCGAAAAGAATATTCAAACAATGATGTAGCTCCAAATACCACTGCTTAGCAGAACATAGAACAATAGTCTTGAATAGTGAAAGCTTCAACCGAAGTCCCATAGTCGGTTTATGAGCTGGAAAGGACCTATTTTGGAGCGACCCTTGACCTTCCCTGGTAGGTCGCTCCCCCCCCGCTGCAGCTCTGCCTGCACCCCCGCTGTCTCTGCTGCCGCCGGTGAAATCGAGGCCCTCCACCACCCGCAGGCTTCCACCTGCGCCTCATCCCTGGTGGCCAGTGGTGGCCTTAGGTTCGTTTCCGCGTTTTGTGTGTCTGTAACTGGCTGCCCGCTCCTCTTCTGTGCCCCCTGCCCAACGCTCGCCTCTTTGCTTCCGTGCCCCCTTCTGATTTCTGTACCCCTCGCCAACCTCTGTGCCCCCTTATATTCTGTACCACTGACTTCTGTGCCCCTTAGATTTTGTACCCCTTGTGCTTTTTTGGACTTCTATGCCCCCTTCGAGCCCGTGCCCCGCTGCTGCCTCCCCTGCGGCCCGCCCCCTCTGCGCCCATTCGCTCCACCCGTCCCTCGCCTCCCAGCTGCTCCTCCCTCCCCACCTCCCCATATATGGCGAATGCTGTGCGGCCGCGCCTAAGGCAAGCCCGTCTGCGCCTGGACCGCGCCCAGTGCCAGAACCCCTGGCCCCCGCACCAGCCACGAGGACCACCGCCTCCGCTACAACACCAACACCCTCGTCGCTCTCAACCCAGGAAGGACCCACACCTGCTTCAAGGCCGCCCCGAAGCGCACCCACGGTCCCTTCACCTGCCGGAACTGCAGCTTCTCCTGCCTCGAAAGCGCCGAGACGCCTGCTACGACGGAACCCAACCAGCTTAGATGCATCCTGATCAACATCCGTTTCGCACACAAACACACCGTCGAACTCTGGGACCTACTCGACACTGCATCACCGGACGTCACCTTCCTGAACGAGACCTGGATGAACGAAGCCTCCTCGCTAGACATCGCCATAGCAATCCCAGACGTGTACAAGATCACCCGCAGAGACCACACCAACAGGGCCGGAGGAGGAATCGCCATTGTCCACAAAAACACCATCAGGGTCTCAACAAACACCAACGACACCCTCAGCACCGCCGAACACATGCACTTCCAGATCCAAACAGACCCTAAGACCACCCTAAGAGGCACCCTCGTGTACAGACCGCCAGGACCCCGGCCTCAATTCTGCAACTCTATCGCCGACCTCATCAGCACAAACGTGCTGACCTCCACCGACTACATCCTCCTCGAAGACCTGAACAATCACCTGGAGAACAACAATGACAACAACTCATCCACCCTGATCGACAACCTCGCCAACCTCGGACTGAAACAGCTCATCACAACGCCGACCCACATTGCCGACCACACGCTAGATGCCATCTTCTCCTCAAGCCCCCACGTCACCTTCAGCTACGCCTCCGAACTCACCTGGACAGACCACCACTGCATCCACTTCTTCCGAAAACCCCTCACACACCACCGCACCCCACAGACCCCCCTGCCGCTGCTGGGGCAAAGTCACTGAAGAACAACTGCAGACAAGCCTCACACTTAACCCTCCGACTAACCCCACCAACCCCGATGAGGGTGCACTCACCCTCGAACGCTGGATGAACGACTGCACCAACACAGTAGCCCTGCTGAAAAAAACCACCAACAGAGACACCAGCAAAAGAGTCAGCTGGTTCACCCCGAAACTCCTAGACTCAAAACGCACCTGCCAGAAATTGGAGAACATATGGCACAGCGACAAGATGCCAGACAGCCGCGCTGCCCACAAAGACGCCATCCGCAACCACCACCACCTCATCAGGACCGCCAAAAGGACCTCCTTCACAGACAACCTTGACAACAACGCACACAACAGCAAGGAGCTCTTCAACATCGTGAAGGAACTCTCCAACCCCAGCTCCAGTGCTAACGACATCCCACCATCGCAAGCCCTGTGCGACTCCCTCGCCACCTTCTTTCACCGGAAAATCACCGACATCCATAACAGTTTCAAACCCCGGAACAACCCCTGCAGACCTCACCGCACCGGACCCACCGCACCCCACCGCCCACGACACCCTGACAACCTGGGCCAACGTGAGCATCGAGAACACAATCAAGACCATGGGCACAATCCACTCCGGATCCCCGTCCGACCCTCTCCCGCACCACATCTTCAACAAAGCCAGCAACTCCATCGCACCCCACCTGCGCAACATCATCAACCTCTCCTTCGAGACCGTCACCTTCCCTGAGAACTGGAAGCCCGCAGAGATCAACGCCCTACTGAAGAAACCCAAGGCGGATCCGGGCGACCTCAAGAACTTCCAACCCATCTCCCTGCTTCCGTTCCCAGCAAAGGTCATCGAGAAAATAGTTAACACCCAGCTCACCCGTCACCTCGAAGACAACAACATCCTGGACCCGTCCCAATCAGGATTCCGCAGCAACCACAGCACCGAGACTGCCCTCATCGCCACCACAGAAGACATCAGGATCCTTCTAGACAACGGCGAGACGGCGGCCCTCATCCTCCTGGACCTCTCCGCTGCCTTCGACACCGTCTGCCATCGCACCCTACGCACGTGACTCCGAGACGCAGGGATCTGGGAGAAGGCCTTGGACTGGACCCCACCTCCTTCCTCTCCGGCAGAACTCAGAGAGTCCGCCTCCCCCCGTTCGGGTCCGAGGCCTCCGAGATCATCTGCGGCATTCCTCAAGGATCATCCCTCAGCCAGACGCTGTTCAACGTCTACATGGCACCACTAGCACGCATCGCCCGACAGCACGACCTCAACATAATCTCCTACGCCGACAACATGCAGCTGATCCTCTCCCTCACCAAGGACCCTCTCACCGCCAAATCCAACCTCCACCAGGGAATGAAGGCAATCGCCGACTGGATGAAGGAAAGCAGACTTAAGCTGAACTCAGACAAGGCGGAGATCCTCATCCTCGGGTCCAACCCCTCAGCATGGGACGACTCATGGTGGCCCACAGCACTGGGGACCCCCTCCGGCCCCCACCGACCACGCACGCAACCTGGAAATCATCCTAGACTCAAAACTCACCATGACCAAACAAGTCAACGCAGTCTCCTCCACCTGCTTCAACACTCTCCGCATGCTCCGCAAGATCTACAGATGGATCCCGGCAAACACGAGGAAAACAGTCACCCAGGCCCTAGTCAGCAGCAGACTCGACTACGGAAACGCCCTCTACGCCGGAGCCTCGTCCAAGCTCATCAACAGAGAATCCAGAACGCCTCTGCACACCTGATCCTCGACGTCCCGCGCCGCGACCACATCACCCCCCAACCTGAGGAACCTGCACTGGCTCCCCGTCGACAAGAGAATCTCCTTCAAGCTCCTGATCCACGCACACAAGGCACTCCACCAGACCGGACCTGCCTATCTCAACAATCGACTCTCCTTCTACGTACCCAACAGGAAACTCCGCTCTGCTGACCACGCCCTGGCCACAGTTCTGCGCATCCGTAGAACAACCTCCGGAGGCAGGTCCTTCTCCCACCGCGCCGCCAGGACCTGGAACCCCCTCCCCCTCTAACTACGACAAACCGAAGACCTGCTGACCTTCAGGAGACAACTCAAGACCTGGCTCTTCGACCAGTAGCTGCGGCACCCACCCCACCCCCCCCAGCACCTTGAAACCCTTAAGGGTATGTAGTGCGCTTTACAAATTACATGATTGATTGATTAATTTGCAGATGGATGAGGTTTGTGTTGTGTTAAGGATAGAGATATATATATATATATATATACACACATATACATACACACACACACACACACACACACACATAAAAGATGCGCAAGCAATGGATATGTGGCATCAATAATATGCACAAGCCATATTTACATTCACCTGGTTCCAAAATACATGAAAAAAACTTGTTTCAAGATTCAATATTTTTATTTCATGTTACGGAACTCCTAGGAGATGCACATAAAATAAAGACCAACAAAAATAGAAGACATAGACCTAAGGTCATAAAAGTAAATTAGGGCGTTACCCTCTTTCCAAACAATCGATTTCACGAATCAAAAGACCAAAAACTCATACTAAAATTTCAATACAATATAAGTGTTTAGCCATGCAACAGTTGCATAACTAAATACTTATAAGGTCCCAAAAGCGAGAGCTATTGGCTAGGCAACGCAGCCGTGCGGCCGCGAAAGTAAAAGTAATCGCAGTGAAGCGCCCGCGCACATGCACTGTAGCTCCAGGCTGGCCTGGTAGCACTTTTTGGAGCCCTCTGAATAAGTCTCGCCAGACCAGCGCATGCGCTGGGTCAGGCGAGACCTAAAAAGGATTTTAAAAAGTTAAAATCTGTGGTACAAACCATTTCATTTGGGGTAATATAAAAGAATTGTAGGATCTCAGATCTGGTTTGTGCATAAAAAGTCAAGAAAGGCAGTCTCAACAGCTTACGATGATATATAATAGTATGGTAGAGCAGACTAATAACATGTGTTTCAAATCCTGGATACCATTTTGACACAGATTACAAACATTTGACAAACCATACCATTTAGACAATAATGTACTTATCTGAGGTACATCCAATCTCATTAAAATCCAAAAGCGCCTAACCCGATTTGCCAAATTCCATGGCATATTTGGGTGCGGTCTTTTCACAATAACAAACTACATTAATACTTCATACTTTTTTTTTTTTACGCAGAAATCAGTGTCCAGGCGATGACTTAAGTTTACAGAAGCTTGTTTTAGGTAACCCTTTAATTGAGTTGGCAATAAAGAAGATACCACATTTTAATCTAACTCAAGTTTATCCAGTGCATACTTGAAATTTCTAAAAATAACAAAAGACTTTTCTCCCTTCAGGTCAAAAATGTCCTCACTTATAAAGTGCCTTAGAGGGGAAACATCACTTTATCAGGCAAGAAGTCAATCATACCACTCCCACCAAACCTTGTACATATGCACTTTTAATCGCAAACTCTAGTTTTACAGCAGCAGCCACTACTAAAGTAATACAAAGGATAATTGTCTTAGACTTTGATCTTCTTTCTTATCCAGAAACCCCCCTCTTGCCACATCTATTAGCTCCAAGGCATACAATAGGGTTGGACGAATCTTGGCCTGGTATACAGAGAGAAGGCAGGAAAAAATGTTTATGTACAGCTTTATACAATGCGCCCAGTCCCTTGGGCCGAGACTGTGCTTTACCAACATTGTTTGAAACATGATCTGAATCACTAAGGGTACTGGACATGATTTTTCCTACAAAACATTATCTAATCCTTTCCAGTTTTTGTGAACTCAAGGACCATGACAAGTTAACATTTGTACATGCTTTCCTCTCCTTAAAACATAAAATTTTACTTTTTGCAGAATTAATTTTCAAATAATGCAGGTCCACATATTGTTGAAGTGCTGCCAAGCAGCTATTTAGACCTTTTGGGTAAGATTAAGGATTACAATGTCATCTGCATAGAGAAGGCAAATTAAAGAGCAACCTCCAATGCTTGGTGGAAAGCCTGGACCTTTCAAAATTTAGCTGGGAAGATCGTGACTGCATAACAAAAACAAGCATTTACAATGCAATGGTCTCGGCAATATTATAGGTAGAGCTATTGGTATTGCTCATAATTTTTTTATCATTATTGTATCCCTAAATAAATGGCATTGTCATTTCTATTGGCATTAGCTTTTTTTTTTGCATATGTGATACCTATTGCATTAGCAGAGAGAGAGAGTGAGGTAGTGAGATAGAGAGAGAGAGAGGTATTGAAATAGAGAGTGAGGTAGTAAGAGAGAGTGAGGTTGCTAGAGAGTGAGGTAGTGAGATAGAGAGTGAGGTAGATAGAGAGTGAGGTAGTGAGATAGAGAGAGTGAGGTAGTGAAAGAGTGAGGTAGTGATGGAGAGTGAGGTAGATAGAGAGTGAGGTAGTGAGATAGAGAGAGTGAGGTAGTGAAAGAGTGAGGTAGTGAGGGAGAGTGAGGTAGATAGAGAGTGAGGTAGTGAGATAGAGAGTGAGGTAGATAGAGAGTGAGGTAGTGAGATAGAGAGAGTGAGGTAGTGAAAGAGTGAGGTAGTGAGGGAGAGTGAGGTAGATAGAGAGTGAGGTAGTGAGATAGAGAGTGAGGTAGATAGAGAGTGAGGTAGTGAGATAGAGAGAGTGAGGTAGTGAAAGAGTGAGGTAGTGAGGGAGAGGGATGTTGTGAGGTAGTGATATATAAGCATAGAGTGATGTTGTGACTGGCCTTTCTTGTGATTGGACTCAATCCTATTTCACGTTGGATATTACATTTTACAACTAACCTATTATTCACTATGAATATATGCCAGCTACTAATTGCTCATCTTATCTTTCAGAATGACTTGAGTGTAGTATGAAGCCCACAGATTTTAATATCAGTTCATGAGTACATCTGGAGCGATGAGGCTCAGCAGACAGGGTGTACTGGCTGCCCGTGCATAATATGCGTACACCTGGATGCTGTGCTTTGTAGCCATTGCTGCAACCCCAGTACGCATACTTTTGAAATGTATTACGTGTACCTTTTCATACTGTACAGTGCGGTCATATCGCTATTTAATAAAAGTGTTCTAGTGAAATAAGGCAACTGTGGTCATATGTAAAACAGAACGATAGATAACACGGGGTTTTGGAAATACACAAACCTCTCCCATCAGTTGTGCTGCCTCTTTTTCAGTGCATTGAAAAATAAAACCAATACAAAGAGAATAGCTGTGGGAAACAAAAAGCAGCGTGCTAACAGTATAATTTGCCACCCTTCCAAATAATCAGTTCTCACCCCCTCCCACTAACCTTTCCCTGTCAGATTGCGTTGTGACGTCCTTTGTTATTGTAGCTCCACCTCACTCCCATTCGCCCAGCATATCCCACGCCGCACCCAAGCACCGACATGCTTATCTGAGTGTTCTGGTGAGACGGGAGCGCAGCAGCAGGCTGCACTTACTCCTGTCTGGGGGAATGAGACTAACATGCACTTACTCCTCTTCGAGGGGGTGAGGCAGACGTGCAGTTACTCTTTGCTGAGGGGATCAAATGTACCAGGAGTGTACTTACTCCTATCTGAGGGGGTAAAACGGGCGTACACTTACCCTTACTTCTCTCTGAGGGGGGATGAGACGGGCATGCACTCCTCTTCAAGGGGGTGGGGGTTAGGCAGACGTGCACTTACTCCTCTCTGAGGGGGTGAGACGGGCGCGCACTTGATTTACTCCTGCCTTCCAGATTTAGCAGGGCATGCGCAGGTTAGGGGCGTATTGTATCCTGGGCATCTTCCCCTCATTTGAATGAATGAATGATTAAACACCAGAGGGAAGCTGTGCTGACTGCCGATGTTGTGTCTGCAGGGTGATAGTTTAAAAGCTTTTTTTCCCCAAAGGATAAACTGGTACGTGAAATCCTATCCTGGCGAATCCGGTGCCAATGCTGGGTGCCTGCAAGATCGGCCCGCTATACAAACACACTTCACAAACTGAATGCCACGGACGTGGAGTCATCCACACTGCTGGGGTGGGCACAGTTGGCACGGCGTGGCATCCATCTATTTGTTTATGTGAACATTCCACCGTTATAATGGATTTCCGCAACAGCCAATTGAGTCCAAAGGGTGGGCTCGTCAGCGTCCCTTGATGGTCACCTGTAAAAGGGCACCCCTGGAGTACAGCCCCAGCCCACTGGCACCCAGAACGGTGTTTCACGTGAAGATGAAACGCACATTCCCGAATTTTTTTCTAGAATGACTATATAACACCGTCAACACAGGCTCTGGAAACCTAGCACTAACGTATAATATACAATCTATATTGAACTCCTGCATATTACATTATCCAGAAACTATACAGTGGATCGGGCCTGCGCTTGACACCCTGGGTTGTGCATCCTATATTCCAATAGGATCAAAAGAGCTTCCACCGCATGTGTGATCCACTGCATGTGTGTGTGGCAAATATTGCAGATCACACACTGCGATACAATGCTCACGGTCTGCAGTACGGCTGTGTAGGAGTCTAGAAGCCACGCGCCTCCTATATATGGAACGCTCACAAACTGAAGGACTCATATGCTCTCAATGGTTTCACCGCGTGCCAGTGCCACACCAACTGTCAAAGATTTTTTTTTTAACTCAAATACACAAATAGCACGATATCTCGTGACAAATCTGGACCATCATAACATCACCACAATACACAACATCTTTGCAAAAAAGCCTGCAGGAAGGCTCGGTGAGCTGAGCGCTCCCTGCTGACAAATGCGGTGTTCTGAAGATCAAGAGTTCGAATCTGGGAAGGCAGACTCATCCTTTCAACTTTAAATGTATTGCAATACAGAATAGTGACATCTTTCATTTACAGTGCTTAGAAATGGCACTAGTGCTGCTTGTAGCGCCCTATAAAGCGTTGGCTAGGGCGTCCGACCTCGAATCTGGGTTCGAGTCTTGGCAATGACGCAGAACATCCTGTGATTCTGGGCAAATCACTTAATCTCCCAGAGACAAAAATAAATGTGTCCTCATGTAATGCAACTGGTGCTATGTAAAGCGCTCTGAAACCCGATTCGGGTCAAGTTTGCGCTATATAAAACTATGTACAAAAAATATATCTGAACGTAACACAATAACAGGTAACAGGTAACAGGTAACACATCCAACCAAAAGGCAGCAGCACAAACAGGCAAGAGATGCAGTGTGTGTGTGGACATGTATACGGGAGATCAGGTTGTGTGATCTTGGGCCTTTAACGATTGTGAGCGCTTAGAATTAGACTAAATGCTTGGTTGCCGTTTGTCCAAAACTGGATATTTACAATTACAATATATAATGGGTACCTTCATGCCCACTGACAGTTTTGTGACTGAGAACCCTGGCGTCAGGCCCTGTGTTTTTGAAACAGTAATGGTCTGTGTTTAAAATGGACAGCATTTCAATAGGTGCGCCAATTTAAAGCACTACTGTGGGTACATCCAATAATGCCCAGGTCTAACAAATGAACACAAAAAGAAAAGAAATGTGAGTGAAGGAGATACAGAGAGTTCTTCTCAATTCACCACCAGCACTGCCGTAGTGACCAAAGCAGAGAAGATGGAGGCGTAAGCCGCGGGCAGCTGCAAAAACATAAAAACACGCTATTATTGCGTGTCCGATCACAAGGTTATTTTTTTTATACGTGAAAAATGAATTCTTTCATTTACTTGAAGTGCCAGCTAAGAAGTATGGATTACATGAAATGGAGAGTCATGGTTGATCAATTAAACACACATTTGTCAACGTTACTCATTTAAAAAAGCTCCCCTTTGGAATGAGGTTTGAGGTATTTAATCCTTAAGAAAACATTTTACTGTCAGTTTCCAAAAGTAAGGAATTAAATCCTCCCCTTTCAAAACCTTATCTGCAGCCTCGCACAGAGGCCTTTAATTCTAGTTTTTAGCTTGGCACAGCATGCGGCGAGAAGGGTGCTTGAAAGCAAGGACTGGAGGCGCTGGACACGGGCCTGCGCACCCCCTCCCCGTGAGTGCATTCTTCCGGGGTTGACGTGGGGTCTCACATAGAGTGTTTTTCTAACGTGCGCCTGAGGGTTTCTTGGCACAGTATAACAGATGTTTATTACACCTCAAACGTATTCATTTGATCAGCCTCAGGAGGATGAAAGCCCGAGAGGCCCTGCTGTGACAATGGGGTCACACACAGTCCCAGTGTCCGCTGAGCCCATCAGCCCGTTCGGCTGGGGAGGCTTCTCCGGATACATGCAAACAATATATATATATATATATATATTTTCTACTTTATCTCGCTTTGCTCAAGTTGTGGTGAAATAAATGGGGTGCCGAGTAGAAAGCTGCGGCGCTTGGCTATACGACCCATCCTTGGGAGGGCCTTGGGGGTGAAGAGAGCCTTTTGCATTACCTTTCCCTGGAAGGGGGGGGGGGCATGCCTCGGCCTGTGGGCACACACCTCCCCCATCTGTCATCCTGCCTCCCGGGGCCTCAGCAGCCAGGCCTCTTCACGGGACTTCAAGCTAATCCCGCGGCTCCTGCCTGTGACAGGTCATTGTTAAACACCCCTTCCCATTTCCACCCCCTCCCCATTGTCATGAAGGTGTGACTGCAAGGAAGCCCTCCCCCTCTCAACGCTGCCAGCAGCAGCTCTTGGGAGCCATGTATGCTGTTTTCTGAGGTTTGGAAGAGTTGCCAACTTGACACCATGCCTTGAGACATCGGCTTTCATGTCATTAATCAGTGCATTCTGGGACTTGTAGTATTCCGTTACTTCACTAAAAGCAGCTGGTCAAAGTGATCTGTTAACAGTGATTTGTGAAACGAGAGCACACGACTGACTTTGGTTGCACATCCTGCGTGGGCCTTTGCTAAGTTTCTGGGGCTTGCAAGTGTGTTATGCGGGTACTCAAACACACATGGCAAGTACGGATCGCTTGTGACCTTCCGTGTCTAGTGTGTGTAATGGCGGGGTGTCCCTGGCGCTCATAAGAGCTCACTTTATCAGATCGCAGACTCGACAGGTGAACACCGCTGAGAAGGGCACAGGCTAGGGCAAACCACACAAACACGAGACCTGGACCCAAATCTCTACTTCCCCATCATACTGACCAAACTGTGTGCTCTTGGGCACCTCATCCCCGTTTCTCGTGTCAATTATATGCCAAAGTCAGCAGCTCTTAGAAACAGAACAGAACACACACACACACACACACCGAGCAAGGAAGTGTCACATTTCCATTTATTAAGTGAAGGGGCGATAACTCCCGCCCTCACATCCTTGCATCTAGCGAGTGAGGAAACTCAGCGACGCGTTTATTCACTCTAGAGACTGGGTGTCGCGGATTTCAATTCTGGCAAAGCAAACTCCGGGTTTCAGTCTCCTGGGACCGCTTTCATTTAGTTGCGATTTTCCTGTGAACGCGCCTGCGGATTAAACGAACTGCAGATTACTCCCCAAAAAGCTTTTAATAGCTCTAAAATTATTGTTTTACGTCATTTGGTAATGCCGGTGTTATAAACTTAAAGAAGACACGGAAACCAGCACTAAATACATAGTATGACAGACAACTACCTCTGCCCTTCCCCCGCGCATCCCAAGCGGTAAACATAGCATTTCAAGCGACTTTTACACTCCATTCCGCTTCCTATATCGATTGCTTCCAGTCTACGGTTTTACGTAGCATTCGCTGCTGTGGTTTCTGTTCATGCAGACCAATGTTCATATCGCACTGACGGAGGCTGCTACCCCACGTCCCCTGGTTCCTTTCAGTAATGTCCACTCCTTCCTTGTCTTCCCCCTAAGCCATTAGCAGCCAATTGATGTTTACTAAGGTGCTTAGTGTGCCGCGGCGCGGACGGCACTGGAAGATAGCGGCCGGGCTGAGGGTGGAGCGCAGCCACCGGGATCCTCGGGAGGAGGCTGTCGGTCTGTGATGTGCACAGGGCAGCCGGGCATGGAGCAGGCTGCACCTGGGAGCTGTGCACAGGATTCCCGAGCCCGGCGCCGCCGCAACGCACTCGGAGCTTCGCGTGATTGCTCAAAAATGGCGGATGGAAGCTTCGAAACTTTTTCGGATTCGGGGGCGTGTTCTTGCTGTTCAAAAGGGCGTGGCTAAAAAGTGGAAAGAACAGCAAGGAACACGCCCCCGAATCTGAAAAAGACGGAGCCTATTTGGAGGGACGGCTCTCTCCTCCAACGGCTGGCCTCCGTTTAGGAAGCCAGCCAATGGAGGAGAAGCTAAAAGAGAGGCGGGCTAAATAGCCACTCTAGAAAACATTAAATCTCCGACTTCCGGTTCTGCCTTCGGCAGACCGGTAGTCCTCGACCTAATAACAATGGAGCAAGTAAACATCCCTGCATCAGACTGCTTTCAGTCAGGAAATCCCTAGATCAACTCCGATCTCCATCCAGCAAAACTTTACCCCAGGTTGAGGAGTGCAGGGCAATAATTAAACCCAGCAGGGTTTCAGTTATGCTAAGATTAAGTAACGTGTTCCACAGGGTTGGATAATTGACTTTAATAAAGGCTGCTGAGTCAATAGATGCAGCATAAATGTTATCTGGCGTACCGTGGTGTTTACTAAAGCCTGTTTGTTCTAATGGAATGATCCCCAGGTACAAAGGTGATCTAATAAGACCTTACCAACTGCATCTAACTGGGTAATTTGGAGGTAATTAGCAGGCAAACATTTATCCCCTTTTTAGTTCTCTCCTGAGCCAGCGCATGCGCTGCGAGACATTTAGTAGTGCGGTTTTAAAAGTGCTATCCCAGCTTTTGCTGGCCTAGCGCTTGTGTTCATGCACACGCGCACATCCGCCGGCGCCTGATCAGGCGCCATCTGTCCTCTGCCCCTCCCCCGCCACATCTCATGTTGGGCCCATGGTTGGCGTCCTTGCTGCGTTACTGCTGAAGGCTTGCCCAGATGGAAACTGAGCAGCGCTCACAGATTGATTTCCCATTCACAGACCTGCATCGTGTTCCCAGGCCCATGAATCCTGTCACCGTCTCTTCAGCCTGGCGGCAGTCTCGGCTCAGCCAGACGCTCTCATCCTTGTTGCCGCAGACCCATTTATAATAGGGCATTAAGAACCGTCTCTCTGGGAACCGAAGCATTTGCTAGATAAACGGCGTTATTAAATGATGCAGAGATAAATATTCTAGCACGAGTTACTTCTGCTTTGCTCGGGATGCTGGGTAAATAGCAGTGACGTAGCAGCACCATATCCTTGTTTATCTGAATTTAAGTATAGTGGTCCTTTTCAGCAGTAAAATACTTCCGTAATTTGGTGCAGAGGGCACTCACTTCGCGGGCCCCAGTGCCATTGCAGCTGCTCAGGGATGGACTAGGAACCAAAGCATCCTCTCTCTCTCATTCTCTCTTTCTCTTTCCCTCACTTTCTTTCTCTATCTTTCTCTCTCTCCTCCTCCTCTACCTCTCTTTCGTTCTCTCCTCCCCTCTCTTTCTCCTTCCCCCTCACTCTCTGCTCTTCTCGATCTCTTTCTCTCTCTCTCTCCTCCTCCTCCTCCTCCTCCTCCTCTCTCTCCTCCTCCTTTCTCTTTCTTTCTCTGGGAGAAATGAAGGATGAAGGTAAGAATTTCAAGTTCAGTGTTCAGTTTTCGGTTGGTTCATTCACTTACCTTGCACCCTTAGACCCACCCCAGCCCCTTTCCATTTTGGAGCCTGCTCAGCCCTTGCAGCTTTAGCCTCTGACTGACCCCATCTCCAGCTCCTCTCTGTCCGGTGTCCCTGAGTGCAACACTGCAGCTGCCAGGTTACCATCCTTCTATGCCCAGGACACGTCACAATTGAGACCTTCAACGTGTCATCTTACATCATCATTTTGTGGGGGAAGCCACGCGTTTCATTTGAACAGGGGGAGCAGGCATTGCACGGGTATTATCCAATTTCTCAAGACAATTAAACTATTCACAGAAATGATCCTGCGTCAACCTGAAAGAAGATGCCATCCTATCCGACATACTTTCCCAACAGTAGTCGCTCCTTTTCCCTCAGCTGCGGCGGAGGCCTCCCCTCTGCACGTACCCCGGGCCTCCTGACGTCACACAGGGTTGCTTATCACGTCACAAGTGTTCTGCTCACAGGATTCTGCTCCTGGTGCTGCTGGGGAGGCAGGGACCTTTCTACATATGAATCTTAGAATGTGGATTTTTCTCAGTATTAGTTTAAAATAAATATTTTCATAATAATGCTCATTGTCGCAGCTTACTTGCTCTGCCTTTTGATGTACCTATTACAATTTTTTTACTCTGTGTCTGCCTGTTCCTCTCCTCGGGTATTGTCCAGGTCTTCCCCTCACGCCTTCTAAAAAGTGCAAATATCAATAAAAATGATACCTTTAAGAGTTGTCAAAGGGTGATTATTGAATCCAGTGAACAGAAGGGAAGAATGTTTGAGTGTGCCCTCTGATGCCTGCAGTTTGAATGCGGGGCAATGGTCAAGGGTTGTGGTCCTGAGGCCACCAAACTGGTTCTCAAACAAAGGGCGATCAGTTTTTCCAATGCTTGTTGCCAGCAGGGGAAACCCCCTTAATGCCTTGCATACCCTGTGACGTGCAAAGGATGTTGGCATTGTGGGTGACAAAGACATTAGCAGGTCACAGTGTCCCTTTGGTGCTCTGCACTTGGGTTTTTATCCATCAACAAGTCTGCCAAAACAGTCTTCCTAAGGAGGTAAAAATGTAAATAAATGACGCCCGTTATCTGTAAATTGTACTTGGACTTGCTCTTGTGGTGCGATATCTGTTGTAGACTGTGGAGAAATTATCTATTTCCATTCGATGAGTTCCTGGAATAATATTTAACAAGCATTGGCATAGCCAATAGGTCTCGCCTTTGGGACCTTATATGTTTTTAGCCATGCAACAGTTGATGTTATTGCACCAAGGATATTGTGCTGCATAACTAAATACTTATAAGGTCCCAAAAGCGAGACCTATTGGCTATGCCAATGCTTGTTTTATACAGTGGGGTGATGACACTTCCAGTTCATAAGGGAGGGACTGTTCCCTTAAGAAAACAATATTCTAAGCCCAGAAAAAGTGTGGTTGCCCAAAGAGTGGCTTTTTTTTTTTTTAAGACTGGTATTGGTGCTTCATCAGGTCCCATTGCCCCAGCATTGTGCAGATCGAGGACTCCATTTCACCCAGCGAAGGAGAGCCATAGCTAGTAGTTACCAGCTTTGGGCCAGGCACATCTTCAAATTGAATTTTAACTCCTGGATTCTCTGCATATAGTGATGAAATAAATTATCTCTATGTGCCCTTGTGAATAGGGTAGGGATTAGACCTCACTCTAGACCCATAACAGTCGGCAATGATCTCCAAGGATTTTCTAGCATTTTTCTTATAAGCCACATCTCTTTAGTCAGCCCACCTACGACTAGTGTTCTGCTTTCTGGTGCCAACCTTCAGTTGCCTTCTTCTCTTCAGAGATAGAAGTCTATTTCCTTTGAGAAGGAAACAATCTGTATTTGAATCGACCTGTTAATATCCATATTCAATTAAAGAAGCGGGTGACATAATGATTTACAAGTAGACTTGGAATACATCGGACAATCCTCCTTTACAATCTGCTTCATAAATTGGGAGAAAGAGTTGATTAAGTCCATGTTTCAAAGGTCTAAATCAAAATGACCCTCTCCAGCAGCCCTTTCAAATAAAAGATTTTAAAAGGGTGTGTGGGGCACTGCGTCCTACCAGAATTCTTGTGCCAAGTCCATCAAATGTCCATGACCCTACAGGGTGGAAACTGAACTATAAACAAAAGACAAGTAGGCTGTGATCTCGAAGTGAAGAATGTACAACTTTAATATTGGTTAAAAGGTGAAAAAAAGTGTTGGAAAAAATGATAGAAAAACTATGTGGAGATTCATCTGTAAATCGAGCCAGAGTGTTATCGTGGAGTCTTCCATTCACGATCATGCATTCATGATTAAATGACCAAGGAGTAAATGTCCTCTTTTATCAGTTCTCAAGTACGGCAGAAAAAGTAATGGTGGAATATGAAATGCTGCTTCTTTTACCGCATCTATGAATAAATTGATAGAGTGGTTGGAGACTTAGAAATTTAAGTCTCCAACTAACAGAACTTGATATTCCCTCTTGTTGTTTATAGTTTTAGATAAGGAGAAAATATCTTAAAGCATATGGTTATAACTTTTGTCTAGGGGAATATATGCATTCACCATTAACAGTGGGTCTCGCACACTCATCTACTTTTGGGAGAAATTTTAGGAGTTGAAATCGACTAGGGGGGGTCTTTAAAACTATTGTATTCCCAATGTACATAATTACTCAGCAGAATAACAATACCTTCATTTGCATGCCCTTTCTTAGATGGGAAAGCATTCCGACTTAGAACAAAGTAGCTGTCACACAAGAAATTCGAGGAGCACCAGGTTTCCCGGAGACAGATCATATCTGTTTTTAAGCTATTTAAAAATTCCAATTTCTCCTGAGTATTCATTAGACCAACAGCATTCCAGGAAACTACTTTTGTATTATTGCTAATTATAGGGCTTAGATAATGGGCCCAATTAAGTGTACTGGATAACCAATTCCATTTCACACACTAATCCTCTACTGGAGTGGGATGGGGTCTTTCCATCCATTACGGAGACCGACAAGAGTTTTACGTTATCAGTAGTTATCTCATTTAAGGGCATGTGATGGTACTCAGAAATTGTTGGTTTCAGGGTACCATGTTGATGTTTAGAGATTTTATTTTCCCTAAGTAAGGGGATTAAATCTATCCCTCAACTTTGGAGACATTTTGGAGAACCAAGTTTACAAAAATTTAGATTGGAACGGAGCCCTCATTTTTAGCACTTCTGGCAAATACATTAGGGAAACAAGAGAAATGTCACTGTTTTGTATCCTCTTCAAATTTTAAGTCTCTACAAAGCAGGTTAATAAAAAAAGCAAGATTCATATTTAAATCATAGTCAAATAAAGCAACAAAATCCAACATAAAAGTATCTGCAGGGATAGAGGGGAGTAAAAGCCATTTCCACTAGACCATGTAGGGTTCATAGTTTCCTCTGGTGCAACACAAAAAGGCTCAGACCTGAGATTTACTTCTGTTGACTCCGGGTTAGTGGATAATAGTTCAACTCTAGATGCACCAACCACTCTGTGTTTATTATGGAGCAATAATCCGACTTTACAGCAGGGCCCACATTAGCTCCTGAGATGATCGTGTTACAAAGGGGATTAGCTGGATTATCACCTGTAGCCTTTGGGGTAGGGGCTTCAATGTTGCAAGAATCTTGAAAATGACTTTTTTTGCACTTTTCTTAGAGATTCTCGGTTTGTTCTTTTTTTGCAGGCTCGTTTTTTTGCTTTTCCTTTGGTCTGACCAGGTTCCACGTGGACAGCCGAGCTTGTTGCAGCTCAGTCATAAGGCATGAAAATAGGAAAGCTTCAAACCATCACCAGTGAACTGGAGTTGCAGGACTAGGGTAACAGGAGGCTCAGATTTTTTAACAAATAGGAGGGACTTTCTACTTTCTGCTGCTTCTTGCTGGGAACTGTCACTGACATAACTTGAGGTTTACCGGCTTGTGTCCCTTGATCCAATGCTTGGGGTGGTTGGTCATCAATCTCCAGGCGCGTGAGGACACCAACATGCTGTCTATGAGCCACTGGACCCAATTTTCCACATGACTCATTTGTTGCCAATTGTAGTGAATGATTGGGGTGCGCCCCCTCACCCTTTGAACCCATCAGCACTTTCAGGATTACCAGTAAAATATGTTGGATGCGAGTCAATTTGTTCACAGATTTTTCTAAAACCGAGGACAGGATTCTTTCCGCACACTTAAGAGATTCGGAGACTTGCACATATTGACCAAGTAGGTCGCAGGGCAGGTTCTCAATCATTTCTAAGTTTGCCGTCACGGAGGTCTGTAGTACTACTAATGATTGTTCTGAGTACTACTATATAGCTTCAAGCCGGTTGCTGCGATAGGCCAGGTGGAGTCCTAGGAGAGTCAATCGCCATTGATGTACTGTGCCGGTTCTCAGACTAAACTCCACATCTGGTACATTGAAATCCGCATTATGACGAATATTGAACTCCTCAGACGCCAAATTAGCGATACCTGTGGCAGATGAATGCTGAGCGGGAGAAGGAGTAAGATTTAAGTTGAGCCTGCTACTGTGAGCTTCTGGTATTAGAGGAGGGGGTCACCAAGTGCAGTGACATGCGTAACATTGTTTTTTTTACAGAAAGAGAAAATAGAGTTTGATCCTTTCAGTAAATTTGAACGCACCGCCTTATTTATGAGTGGATTGGATTTTGTATTTTTACAGGCTCTCATGGGAATCAGTCTGCCTGAGCGGGGTCTCCAGGCAGTCTTCTCAATTCGCTGAAAAGCATGGTGGTTCTTTGTTCTAGAACTGTTTACAATTGCAGGCCAGGGGTGGTGGAGCACACAGCAGAGAGCAAGCCGCACCCCAAACCTAGCTGGGTCGCCTGCGCACTCTGCCGTCTCTACTCTCAGGACAAAGCACTAATGGATCTTCCGACACCCCAAGGACTTAGTACAGGTCTGACATTTTTAAGAGTCTGCGCTGCTCGTTGACCAAATACCAGCTTAAGTTGGCCCTAAGACGTTAGAAAGCCCAATAAAATGCCAAAACACAAAGACCAAGTGTCAACATCCAAATGAACCCTGTCTGCCGCACACTTGTTCACTCCACTCTCACTTCTCTCCGAGTGTAAAATTACAGGAGAAGAATTTTTCCTCGGCCGCAAACTATTCTTCTCGTTGCTTCTTCCTGCTTTACTTCTTTGCCTCGGAGCAGTCTGGGCTGCAAGGGAAAAGGAAGAAATGGGCCGATAAAATGGCCGCCAAGTAGATGCCAAGAGCAAACCCGGGCTCGAAGAACCACGTGCCCTAAAGCATTAATATGGTGAAGATTCTCAAAGCTCCACTTTCAAATGGAATCCAAATAGAAGTGCAGGTGCAATAATGATTCAAGTGCACTAGCACTTTAGAACCCGAGATCAGCACAAGGGGCAAGTGGTGGCAGCAGGCACACGTGGAGGATTGCGGCAATGAGAGGTAGCAGCAGTTGCACGGTTCCTGTGTGGCTCCGATGGCAGCTTCTGCAGTGGGTGAGGCAGGGAAGCAAGCAACAATTGACGTCAAGGCTCACCAACTTCACCTGCCGTCACCAGCCTGTACTTCTGCCCGCTCCGGTGCTCTGCGACTCAGGCACACTGGTTCAAATGAGGTCGAACTCCAGCTTGTAACTTCCACTTTGCCAGACCCGCTGGGCTCGCTGTACACCCCCACTGCACCGTGTCCCTCTCTGCACCTTTGTGTCTACGCTCCACAACATAGCACAACATCCAAAAGCAACAGCCAATGCACCTCCTCCCGGAAATGCATCATCAACCTTTACAAGTTTGTTTAAATTAAGAGAAATACGAAAAGATTTGGGGGCAGCGGCAAACTTACCAAGGGCTGTGAGGCGGGTTTTAAGTAGACCATGAAGGTCACCCATCATTGGTGTTGCATCCTCTCTCATTGATAAAAGACACCTGTAAACTCAATGGTCGGATTATATGTAAAACAAAGGTATCACTGATGTACAGCTGATGTGTTTGCAAAAAAAAGATTTTTTTTAAAAATTAAAATGAAGGGAATTCCCCCCTACATTATGTCAGATTGGACCATCCTATAAAATTGCAGTGACTTGTCTGAAAAAAGTTTAGATTGAAGCATTCTGTGGTAGTCAAGATTAACGCGCTTATTTGCCACCTCATGACACCGCGTCTTCGAAATTGATTCCGCAATGTACTTTGAAATGATTGATTCCGCAATGTACGAATGTAGGTGTTTTATTGCGACAGTCAGATTGAGGTCTGTTGGCTGCTTCAAAGGTAGTTTGTGTCAGTGCACAACAAAGCCAGGGGGTGCACAGAGCTCCAGTGTAGACTGTCTCCTCCATCCCAGACCAAATACTGCCGATGCTGGGAGCTTGCTTGCCTGCTTACTTCACCCCTTTGAAGGTAAAAGCTCTGAAAACATTAATCTATTGTGCCAGATCTAAGACGCAGATGTCGCAGTAGGCGTAGGGTGGGTGGTGGCTGTTATTCTTCCCAATTTTCTGCTAAATTATTTGAAAGCAGTGTCCAGAGGAACGACCGCCAGGATCCCCGGGCTCCTCCATTGCACTACCACGCGGAAAGACCCCATGTCTACTCTTCTTGCCTACGTGACGTCAGAGATTTGAGTGAAGCAGGACTTCCTTTCTTTCGACTTTGGACGCCGCCATAAAGGACACTATTTTTCCTATACAATATAAGATATTGCAAGATTGAAAATAGTATTTGCCAAACAAAAAATAGAAGAAAGACATCCTCTCAGAAAATGTTTCAATAATTGCGTCACTTCCTTCTCTTTCTTATTGGTTTCTGGGTTTAATCTCCGCTATCATCCAGGCTCATCCAAAACTCGCCCCATCCTGTGAGGAGCTAAACTCCAACCGCTTATCACGCAACTGTAAAATCCATTGTACTGCCAGTTGCTAGGACATCTCTATCCTGCACTCACATTTCACAAAATCACAATGCTCTTACTTCTTAGGTCCGGTGTGAATCCAGTCTGGATATAAAGTCAGTCTGCATGCGTGGTCAACAAGCTTTCAGCATCAGTCTTAATTACCCAGTGCCGGAAATTGCAAAATTAAAATTGTAAAGAAAAGGGTTGTTGTGAGCGTAAATTATATACAACGTAACCATTCCGCTGCTTACATGTCCCACATTTCTTATGGGAAAGATTGAACACTAGATTCGTTTAATAAAAATGCCTTCTAATTTTTCATTTTTTTACAATTCACAAAAAAGCAATTTAGCAGAGGAGCAATACATGGGTAAATGGAAGGTGCAGCTGAGTCTAAGGACCTGGAGGAATAAGCAGCTGGAAAAAATACCCGTGACTCTCTGTGCACAAATACAACAGGCAGGACCACACCAGAGGACACAGGTCCGGAAGGACAGTGGCAACCAGGAGGGAGAACCTAAAGTGGTGGACACCACGCAGCAGGGAACTGAGAAGTGCTTCTTGATGGAATGCTCGATGCGCCTACCCAAAGCCCAGCATGTCAAATCTCTCAGGCAGAACAGACGAATAGAGTGCCATCGTGATTCTAGAGTGACCCGAGACAACAGCACACCAAACTATTGAACCCAGGAGCCACCACGTGCTGAAATGAAAGGTGGGGGCCAGCAACAGGAAGAGGTGCTACTCTGTTTAATGGGTTCTCTGAAGGGGCTGCTCTTTGCTGACCTGATGGTGGTTTCTGGTGGTCAGAGGTTGGGTGTGGGGGGAGTTATGTGCAGTGGTGGACATGCACACTACCTTTCTTCCAAGAGGATAACTGATACCATAACATCAGGGTATTAGCGTTACTGGCATGAGGCTCATTGTAGGCCCGGCCACATTCAAGAAAAGAGGGCCACTTGTTCACTAGGGATAAGGTGGGCTAGGCCACCCAACATTCCCAGCATGCCTCCCGCAGAACGATTCAGAGATGTTGCACTAACGGCCTCCTCCGGCACTGGTTTGGCCAGATTAAGATGAGGAACGCCAGCCAAAACAAAAAGATGCTCTCAATGTAGCCCATGGCAGGCAAGTAATCTGCCTGTCATGATATATAGAAATAAAATTACAAATAAGTGCAAAATTACAGTTGTCAAAAGTCTATAAAATCCTTTTTATGTAGACCTTGTAAGAATGATCATATTGCGATCCTTCTATCCCACGGTTTGTTCAAGCAAGTCCCCAACGCCAAAACCTTTACCACCTATCGCAATCGGAGAGATTCCACAGAGCAAAATAGTCGCCAACAGGTTTTAAAAACTGGTTATAAAAATCGACCAGTAAAGCCTTTGCCTTTAACGCATGCTTTTCACAGTAAGTCAATCAGCGCTACTGGATTCGTGTACCTTTTGATAAGGAACAGATCAAACATATGAACCTGGCATAATGTTTCGCAATGAACCAATCACCCTTCTAGTTCTTACCATTGGCTAGACCCATAACCAACACAGGCCCACTCAAGTGTGCATTTTCGAGCAAATATTGTTAATAGAGTTATAAAATTACAAAAATGTACACAAGTACAGTTGGCAAAACAATATACAAACTCTAAAGAGGGCCCAACTAGGATTATTACAATGACAAAAGGAGATTACGAACACCAAAACCCTTGACTACTGTGGTAATGTGAGACTTCATGTAACAAAATACCCGTGTACAGTCTGTAGTATAGTGTGATTACAACCCACCGTCAAAGGAATATTGGCTTCAATAAATGCTTTACACAATAAATACACCAAGCCTGCTGTCTTTTTTATAGTGTTTTATAATAAAGAGATCAGACCTATGTATTCAGACATAACTTTTACCTGTGAACTAATCAGGCCTGTACTGTATCACTGGCTGATCACCACAATAAGCCCAGGCCTACTGTATTGGGCATCTGCTTTTCAACGCGACAACCATAAGGAATACAGTCACAAAAATTAAAAATGTTAACATTACAGTTAGCAAAGCAAAATACTAGATCTCCTAATTGGGCATTAGTGCAAATCTTTCATCCCCGAGTTGTGTCAGAGGGGGTAACCAACACTAAAACCCTTGCCTACAGTGATAAAATGTGAGATTCCATGTAACAAAATACCTCTCTGCAGACTTCGATAGAGTATTAACAATTAATCCTTAAAAGCCCATTGGCTTTAACAGCTCCTTTTCAAAATAAACGTCTGCGCTCTCACTTTATCATACATTTTCATAGTAAACCGATCATTGCCTTGACACCATAACTAACCAAGCACGGCTGTGTTGAGCATAAGATTTCACATACGATAACCAGAGAAGAACAAACCTTACTTATCTAGGAAAAGATGTTATAATGTAGAAGCATGGGAGCCGCATTTGTGTGAACTTAAAGGGCAGCTCAATCCATCACAGTAGTGCGCAAGCAACTGAAATGTCAAACACGAAAGCTTTGCTTGATATAAAGCCTGGCTCAAGGAGCTGTATGCACACATGATCACCACTGCTTGGAGTGTCAGCACTCTGTGGAAGCACACAGCTTTTGACAATTCAAAAAGTTATACTCCAACGTTACAACATCTGGTCGTGCCATACATAGTCCCTTTCTGTAGTACCGAACCTTTAAAAAAAAAATAATAATCAAATAGGTCCTGGTGATAGCTGTGCTGTTAAACCAGAGCTTACAAGTAATAAAAAGTTGATTTCGACAAGATGTTTCTGGCCATGATTTTAAATCAACATTCACAATTAGGATGCAACACACACCTCGTTTATTGTAAGTGAAAAAGACAGCCACAAAAATTACATTTACTATGGAAAATTCCAAATCCAACCACAAGGCGGCAGGAATGTGCAAAGGATGTTAATCCATAAAAGAGCTACACTGACAACATATCCAAGCAGTCTCCCTTTCCTTGCAGCGTGCTATGGCGGCCTATTCTCGGCTGTCATTCCATACCGCGTCTTCTCACAGGCTGATGGTGCTCCAGGACGTCCACCCAGATGCTCAGTGCAAACACACGGAAATGTTACAGTAGTTTGTAGCTCCCTCGAAAGCAAATTAATACAGTGGATTTCAAACTTTGCAATGCTGCCATAGCTGAGCAAGATATTATTAACCGACCCCCCACCACCACAACCTAATGTCAGTGTGGGGATTACATTTCGAAAGGAGTGTTCTCTGTAACGGCTAGGTATCCTTTTAAGGTTTTAAGGACTTCAAGTAAACACTTGTCCACTTCCTTCAGTTTCAAAATGGGTTATTGCACACAACGAGAGGGGTGCTTCCTAGCCATCCTTGATTTTATGTCTGTGTTCATCTCCCTCTGGGTTAAGGGGTGCCAGGCATTGGTCTGTATCTAAAGGAACTGGTTTAGTATAAAAGAGTCACGTGTTGTGAGGACACACAGCAGCCTCTATGGGTAGGTTTGAGTAAGGCACCAGAGATAGACTGCAGGGGTGTTTCACAGCAGACGTGACTGGCGCCATCAGCGCCTGACGCAAGCACCAAGGTCTACTCCAATCGGTGTCTTGAAGTGAGCTGTGAAAAACCTTTCTTGAGCTGGTGCGCGCTGTACGGATAGTTTGGGCCGGCTAGGGCCCCAATCTTAAACTGGGACATGGATTCTTAAACACCTTCGACACTTTATGGAGCTCCCAACCGCGCCAAGGTTCAGAGGCCTCTGGATCAATAGAGTATCTAACAATGAGGTCAAAAGGCCAACTATATGTTCGGATCGGCTTTGTTCTTATAAGTAATACGTGGTAACGCCCCTTAAACAGTAGATGGTTTCAGGAACCCTGAACCAGCGAGGGCTAGGGAACAGCACACCGCTCCCTCAAGGCCGAACACGGACAGTCCTGCGGTGCCTCGCTGTGTGAAAGCTCAGGACTCCATGGAAAGCCACAGGCCGGGGGTGTTACGCAAGCTTTGTTGAGCCTCAAAAGGAGCTAATGAAGCCATTAGCACCCCAACCAGTGCGGACCAGGTCTCTAGACAGACCCTGCACTCTCAATCAGGTGCGCAGCGACCATTCGGGTGAAAGTGCCATCATGACTTTCATTTTGTGTAATGAGTTAATCTGTTTATCTTTTACAGAAACACATTTCGCATGTGTTTTAATGTGTGCTGCAACTGGTACAGAAGTAATTATGTATGATCATATTTTGCCCTTAGCCCCGCCCCTAGCCCCGCCCACTTGCCACACCTCTATTTTAATGAGTACCTGCACTTATTTTTCCCCATTTAAAGCACTGACCACAACACTTGCAAAGACACTTCATGGGGCATCAGTTGCACATCTGCTGCATTCCTATACAGCATGGGTACTCATGTGCTAGGTTTACCGGATGCTGTGGCTGCTGCTTGTATACATTATGTTCAAGACAAAAGTCTAGTCTGACAGTCACTTCCGCTGAAGAACGCAAGAGAGGCCACATGTGATGGAATAGAAGGTCTTGGCTTCCCAGAATGTGACCTGAAGAAAGGAATCTCTACCTTTCAACTCGCTGGAGCGACCAACCGGTCTCGCGACTGTAGACGTGGGTGGGACATGCACATGGAACCTAGTTTCCCGGAACCCGTCTGCTTTAATCCTAATAGGAAATGTATCCACAAAATCGTTAATTTACAGAGACTGGACAATTGAAACTACTCAATTCACAAACTAAAATGTGCCTTGTCTACATAGCATTTGCTACTAAATTCATATAGAATTGCACACACAAGAAATTAGCTCTTTCAGGATTACACAATTAGCTGCACACACATGAAGCCTGGTGCAGTGCCACAGATAGCAATGTAAGGAGACCCCTGGCACAAGCATCTCTTATATTGGTGTCCTGGCCTGCTCCATTGCATAGCTCAACTTTCTATGGACGTTTGTAGAAAACAATGAAAGAGGCCTGTGGAAAACGGTCCAAAACAAACCTAAACTACCCAATGACACCGAACATTTTTTTTTAATCACGCCGTGGGCTCTGCTGGTTTTGGGGCTTGTATCTACAAACAGTTGTGTTTGCTTTTACCAACCTCGATCATTAAGTGGTGAAAAGATAAATGTATTAGGCATAGACAGGCATCTCCTAAAAGATTAAGCCAAAGACCTCACCAGGGGTGCGCCCCACAGTTTGAAAACCTCTGATTTGCTGCATGACACTGCCTTACTACTAGATCTGGGTATGCTATAAAAGTGCATTCTGGGAGTTGTGGTCTTGGCGATTCAGATGGACTAGTGCCGCTAGGACAATTCTGTGGTTTTTAGGGGAGGGCAGCTTGTCAAGGAGGTTGGTGACACCTAGACTTCAGCAACAAGCAAATTAACAGGGAGAGCCAAGACAAGCGCTTGGCTTGTCTCTAAGAGCCATATCACAGGCCAAGCACATATCTGTCATGTAACTTAGGGAACGGATGCCCTGTAAGAGTATCAAAGTCTTCAAAATTGAAAACAAGTGTTTCTTTAACATGCAGAAGAATTTCACTTTTGAATATTAGAATGTGTAGCTGCATCGAGTTGCATTTGTTAGAAGTGGCGGCTTTCAAACATGAAGTTAAAACATTAATTGATTGATACAGTGGTATACTTGTTATAGGTGTCTTGGTGCCACTAAGGAGAATATCACAAATGTATATGTTGCAGTAATATCTAGGTGACGGTGCTAGCAGGGTGGGGAGAACCACCTACCTAGTCAAAATCTTTGTGGCCAAGGCCGACAAAACATGTAAACTTAAACAAGTCCCCAGCACACGTCAAAAACAATGTCTCATGGATTCACAATTAATGCACAACAGTAAGCAGACATTTTTGGAACACATGTAAGTTTTCTTGTTTTTATTCCTGTTGTGTCTCCAAGCAGAAATAGCTCTTCGAACAGTAGCAGCAGACACGTATTCCGTCGCTCAGGGGCAATATCCCGCGACTTGTTCAAGGCTCTGTCTTTTTCGATGAAAACGTATAATTCGTGGTTATACTTCAGTCCCACAAGGGATTCTGTATCAAACGACGTTCTGACTGTATTAGGTCCTGTAACCCCGGATTTGCATATGTTTCATAAGACACCGGATCTTGTGTGAGATATCTACGCATTGTGGAGTCAAAACTATCTCCGTGTGAAGCAGAGTATGGTACTACTGTTCAAAGAGCTATTTATGCTCGGAGACACACAGGAATAAAAACAAGAAAACTTACATGTGTTGCAAATATTTCTGCTTACTGTTGTGCATTAATTGTGAATCCATAAGACATTGTTTTTGACGTGTGCTGGGGACTTGTTTAAATGAACTTAAAACAAACACTCATGCACTCTCCCTCACCACCCGCTCGACAATGCTGTTGGTGATTCCAGGTGAAAGTCATTTGCGATATGTCTCATATATATGGATTACGTTATTAAAAATGAAGCAACATTAAGTCTACTAAAACACACAGAAGCATTATTGGTACAGCCGACATCTTCAACTGGTGCCTTTCAAGGTGCTCGCAAACGTGGTAAAGGAAAAGGAGGCACAGTGAAATGAGACAACTGCCTTGGATCAAATACTGTGGTCAACCAGGGGAGCTGGGATTTATCCCGAATTTCCTAGTTGTGCAATTAAGTCCACTGAAAGGGTATCTTTTTCTCCTGTTTTCCATCAAAGGTTCAGTCACGATCTTACATTTTTTTTGAGCCACTACTTCAGTAGACTAGGTGAAATAAGTCATTACATGTTAAAGCAATTCGAAATAATACGACTTTCTCAAAATGGTGATTAATGTGAGCGGGAGGGCAGCAAAACCATATGAAGGGTCTGCTTGTTTTAGGCTCGAGGTTCCAAGGCGGCCTTGAGCTGAGGCAAAGTCTGGCATTTGGCTTGAGCCTTCCATGGCATGCCCAACTCTAGTCAAACCTGGTGTACAGGCCAGGGCCGGACTGGCCGTAGCAGGCACCGGGCGTTTCCCTGGTGGGACGCCAGGGTTTGGGCCGGTTTGGGGCCCCTGGGGGGCCGTTTTTGTTACCGGGGCCGGCAATATCGGCACCCTGTAATAAAATCACCCTAAACCGGCCCTGGCAAAAAGCTCGGCGGCACCCCCCTCCCACCCCCCGGGCGGCCGGCCAAGCAGTTTGCCAGGGCCGGTTTCGGTTCCCAGTCCGGCCCTGTAGAGGGCTCGAGTCACGGGTAGACATGGATAGATGCTGTCTACCCACTATTTTCAGAAGGGAGACTGCCTGTTACAAAGCAGGCTGCTTTCTATGGGTGCCACGTTCCTCCTACTTCTCCCGGAATTACAGAAATATGGCAAACTTGTCTCGGCTGCATTTTATGACACCAGGACAGTTTCAGCAGCGCTGGCACGTTGTCTGCTTTTGGTCTAAGCAGCAACGTGCAGATGGAGAAGGGGTTTATCAGAGTCAAATTGGGCCCATAACAAAAGCCAAAGCTAAGGGGCCATTAAGCCTCTTTTTGTTGGAGTATCCTGGCTGGGAGCTACAAGGAGCCTCACACATAGATGTAATGGAGGGGAAACAAAGGTACACAGCTTATCACTTCACAGGTACTTGAGAGAAATGCTTTTGACTGTATTCACTACCTGTATATAAGAGATATATGTATGCATGCACTGTATGAATGTCAGATGTGTTGGGTGCCCCAGTATTTACACAAATAATTTATATATCACTATTTTCTTTTATTTCTTTTATATTGATTTAGCACTGCAGTAATGCCAATTCACTATAAAAGAAAAAAAACAGAAGTATTTAAATTGTTATTTGTGTACATGTGATGTTAGGCACTCGGACACCCTGCATTGGGACACGTAGTGCCACTACTCCTCCCCATGCAGGGTGCCAGAGCGCTTTACATCACACGTGCAGATTATACATTGACAATATATCATGTGTGTACATCAATAGAAAGGATGCGTTACATAAGACTATGAGGGTTACAAGGTGTGGGAGCCACATGTCCTTCATAGCTCACGGTGCTATATTAGAAGGATTACAATTTATGAACTGCAAGTAACAAAAGGACCTCTGTCTTAAAAGCAGTAACCCACTTACCCATTTACATTAAAAAAGAAATCTGTCATCTGCATGTAAGATTATGTGCTTTGCAGGAGACATGAACCCTCTATGCTACTTATTATTATTATTAATGGCATTTATTAAGCGCATGGTTGCACAAAGAACAATGCGTCCCCGCGCTGACTTTGCTACTTTGATGCAAAACTAGGACCAGGTAAAACACAGATCTCTCCAACAAATGCGTTATCCTCTAGAGATATGTTACCATTACTATTATTCCGTGAGGTTCGGCTGGTACAAAAAGATCTCTGCATCAGGTGCCTTAACCAAATAAGATATTTTAAAATACAGACATTGCCACCAATTAAGCAGAACAGATTTACTGCCAGGTCTCTCTTTGTTGCCAATTTCTTTGTGGCGGCGATAAAAAAAATGGAAGGGCTTATTTACACCTTGCCCAGACGGTGTGTCAGTTTTTCACATATTAAAAGTGACGCTCCGGTGTGCAAGGAGCTTGTAGATAAGTCCCTAAAGGTATAAATTGAGGCCCAGATTTTGCATCAATATTTTGCCACAACCACAATGCAAAATCTAATTTGTTAAATATTGCAATGTGCTCAAATGTACTCATGATAGACATGCTAAACATATGTGAGGTCCTAAGATCTGATGTCACTTCCTGTGAGGTCATGGGTTGTGATGCCACTTTCTGCGATGCCCCATGCGATGTCACACGCCTTGATGTCACTTCCTGTGATGTCACATGCATTGATGTCGCATCCTATTTCACGAGTGATGCCATGTGATGTTATTTCACGTGATGTTATGTCACACCCACTCTGTCTAACATGGCAAGACCCCCACTTTTTTTTAAGAATTGAGTCCTGCCAGTTTACGTTACATTTAACGTAAAATTTGAGGGTGGGGGGGGGCTGAAAGAGGGAAGCGCATGGCTCACACATGACTCCTCTGTCCCTGCGCAGCTGAAGGAAAAGGATTAGAAAGGGCACACATACCATGGAACTGTAGCTAGGTGGCTGTCAATTGCATGGACGTTTGCCCTTCGGGTGTTACAAGTGACGTCATAGACAATTCCATACATGCTGGGGATAGCACAGTCACAACAAGGGAAACTTTTGGGGCCCCCCATCTGCAGTGACCTGCTGGTCACTGTTCTAGTCCTTGCTGTGCCAGCCACTCCCAGAGGGCTGGCTTACACCCCACCCCACACCCACCCACCACAGGCGTCACAGGACATGTGACCCTGATAATAAAAGGGGCCGGACGCACGTTTCCTGGGCCTGTTCTACCAACTAATTACCAGTGTCTGAGTCGTACTTCAGTATGCATGGGGGCCTAGGGCCCCACAGTACACACCATCCAATCATGTCTTTTCACCAAATAGGCTAAAATTGAGCTTTATAAAAGAAACCGGAGTCCCTGTGCAATGTGTTTTTGACAAGTGAGCGACATAGCAAGCCGGAGACTCACCTCGTTTATCAGAGTACAGGCCTCGGGGGCTGGGGTGCATGTCTTTGTACATTTCACAGGCCAGCCCCGGGCAGCGCGATCATAACAGCACAATTATAGGTTTTCAACAGAACAGACATAAAGGACGGCTCCAGGAACATGTAAATGGCGCATTCCGGACTAAAGTGTCACACCGTCTGGGGCGCTTCTCTTCAGACGGGCTGGGCTGTCTGTTAGCTTCCTTCGGCCTGCAGGGCATGAGCCCACCGCGCTCGAGCTGGGCCTCAGTGAGCTAGCTGCCTGTGTGCCCCGTGCGTTCACAGCATCGCGGGGGTGTGCAAAGAGAACAACTATCGGTTCAAGCCGAATGTCCGACTCAGCCATTGTACCATGGGCACTGGTGAACCAAAACAGAGCAAAGGCAACAATGGCAGGTTATACCCTTTCCCCCTACAGACTGCAGGTTTGAAAGACAAACAAGCACAAGCAGAGCACATAAAATATAAACCGGCGCTTTCCCGCTGTGCGTGTATCTGCAGCCGAGCTGATCTGCAATTCTCTAGAGCCCTTTTTGTTTTGCTAATTGAATCCTGAGCATCATTTAGGGACGGACCCTCTCCCTCTTAACAGGTAAGTCAGGGAGAAGGCAGTGATCTATGCATAATAGACTACAGTCTTACTTTACTCTTAGCTTTTTATTTTTCAAGAAAGAAGTTGTTACATTTTATAAATATATATCACCATAGACTGAATTAACATGCAACCCTTGCATCCACTGAAAACAATGTAGTAACTTGAGCCATGAAATAAGCACAAAGCATCGCCTTTTGGTAGGAAACGTGAGAGGGAAAGAGTTATTCATTCGGTGGCGAATGTGCAACTAGGACATGTGGGTTCAAATCCCAGCTTCCCCACTTGATCAGATTGTATGATCTTGTGTAAATCAATTTACTTACCTACCCCTCATTTTCATGCCAAGTCGGAGATATTGAAACAATTAAGTTCAGGGTCTGTGCTGTATAAAAACCTCACCAGTGTGTGGTTTAATAGACAACAATATTACATCAAATGCAACAACAATCTAGACCTTATATATAGTTCACATGATGAGCAGAACTCATGTTTTACTCATTGCACTGTTAGGGCACTGGAAATGGGACAAAAATTCAATTTTAACAAGCATTGGCAATACCAACAGATCTAGATATAAAGGAATGTTGTATGGTGATGTGCAGCTTTACAAGTAAACAGCATCAGAAGGGATATTTATTTGTGGGGAAGCAAAGAATTGTAATAATTTTGGAGGTTATAAGGCCAGGTGTCAGTTGCACTGTCAATCCAGATCTAAAAACCCATGTAGGTTAATGACTGCCTTCATCCCATGGGTGCTGCTGCCACAGAAAAACACATGATCTAGTTATCTAGAACAGTTTAATAGTAGTCCAGTGTCATGTGTGCTACTGAAAGTTCAAGCTTAGGTGGCTGGATAAATTAACCAAAAAAAACAATCACAGCTGTGTGGAGGGCAAGCACTTTTTTGTGGAACCCCACAACCTCTGCACAATCAAAACAAAAAACTCCTGGCTCCCAACCAAAACCCCTCACTAGTGATGCTCACATAATTGTCTAGCCACAGCGGCGCTGTCAAGTCAGACCATAAAAACTACTACTCTTAACAGATGTCAATGAAGAGATAGAATCTAATGTACTAAAGTGAAGAGAACAAAAAGAAATCACCCTTGTTAAATTTGAAAGTGTCTTATCACATTTTTATGTGTCGTTTTCTGCATCTCTAACATGTCAAAACGTTTGATGCTGCGGCTCAGGACCAGCTCCTGGCGGCATGCCAGACACCTTGGTGGGCTCTCCTTGAAATTCCTGGCGTGCCCAGATCAACCTGCAATCAATCCAAATCTGTCTCAGTTCAGCCCGAGAGCATCATTTGGATGAAGATACCAGAAACACCATTACCAAACCGGAAATAAAGCTATAATTAAAAACACCTCAAAATGCGACTGATCCATGTAGCAAAGAAGGGAGAGATTTTGTTTTAATTACCCAAAGTCAAAGGGTTACTGGCGGCACCTGCTATTGGTGTAAAGCATTATACATTTTTCAGCCTTATTTTCAACAGGTAACTAACTATTAACTAGAAGTGGAAGACTCTGGTTGACAGGTTTCTCTCTAAAACCCTTCATTAATAACAGAAGTGCAAGAAGTCTTTTTTCAAGCTTGTCATTTTTGTTATGACCGCTCCCAGACAAAACCAGTTTACGGTATTTTTTTTAAAAAAGTCCCTTCTTCTAAAATACCATCATAATTGTGGTGCACAGTAATTACCGTACAATTTAACACAATACTAATATTTAGTAATCCTGTATTTTCCAGGTGAATTAATATTTTCCTTGGGGCTGTTTTGTCTGGTCACATATTGTACATTGTCCACTGGTGGATAGCCGTTTTACTTTCTTTTTGTTTCTCATTTTACTTATACAAATCACATGGGAGCAAAAGAAATTGCAGAATAAATTGCTACATTTATTTTTGCCTACTGTTATTCTTTTATGTTTGTTCCGTAATTTCTGTTGCGGATATGCCAGTCAACCTAGTATTTCCACTTTAAAGGGCTCAAAGGCTCTCAGGCCATTTTTGCTACATATAAAAAAGGCATAAATATAGCCACAACTAATAAATATTGAGGATCCCTCACTGCATTTTCTTTCATTTATTTTCTGAATGTATGCATCTTTCTGAACTCTCTGAATGAACAAACAAAGTACCTCCATGGGAGTAAATTACCTATGCTACTCGTCAGTCATTTCATAACCCCTCTATCGGATAAGACCAGCATTTTCTGGACTAC
Organism: Triturus cristatus; assembly: GCF_964204655.1. NCBI lineage: Eukaryota > Metazoa > Chordata > Amphibia > Caudata > Salamandridae > Triturus > Triturus cristatus. The sequence continues at coordinate 986,084,324 of NC_140590.1, forward strand.
TCACAAACATTTCCAAATTAATCATTCTTCACTGTCTGTCCTTCACAGTGTCATCCATCAGGTCAAAATATGGGATCCTGATGCCTGATGTGGCCACGAGTTCCCTCAGTGGCATCGCTCAACCTGCGGCTTTCAATCTGAGAAAGGGAGTTTGGTTCACTGAAACAATTCATCATCCAGGGAACCTGGGCCCAGAGAGAGGCCCGAGCAGAGATCCAGAATCAAGAGTCACCCAGGGGCTACCAGTGCAAATGCATCTTTTGGGATGCTGAGAAAGAATTCATCTCCTGGCCTCGCTCCCTCATCTCCTCACACCAAACCTTTACCTCGGCGCAGTCCCAACATTCTGGCGATGTGACATCACAGAAGGATTCAGATCTGGCTGGCACGCGAATACTCCGCACAACAGTTCACATATACTCGTCATAGGTAAAATGTGCTCCCAAATGACTCTGGGAAGGGATCACAGTGCAGTGGGCTGTCATCACCTATGATAAACAGCCCTTCCTGTGCAAGCATCTGAATTGTCTTCCTCATCAGTGCTACACTGAAATAAGGACACAGACCCCTTAAGGGTATTCCCCTATGGTCATGTAAGATAGACCAGACCAAAAAAGAAGAGACATTATCACAAACTGAACAAGCCACGAGATTTAATATGTCTAGTGTCCAGTCGAGTCCAGTAGTAAAACCGTAGCCACTTCAACAGAATCTCCTTAGCTTCACACTGGGCCTTCTAATGACACTGAAGTGGTGAAGAGGGTTAACAGCGGGTTCATGAGAAACACAGCCCTAAAATTTAACAGGGGTAGGAATAAGGTGGTGAATGTTGCCTATGTACTACCGACAGGAAACCTTTATCAAAATAAAGGACGGGAGACTCTTCTATGGCAGATTATGGACATAGAAGAACTAAACCTGATGAGGCCAAGAATTGACGGCTAGACCGAAGGAGCACATGAAGTTATTGCAGCCCTCCAGAGGATTACAAGAGCCGAGCTTGACAACCTCTTCACAAATACAGGCATCATGAAGGCGTTCGGTGTTGTTACTAGTGAGAAAGAGGCCAGTGGGGTGGAGGTGGACAGGTGGGTGATGGTCATGGACTCCATATCCTCATTTCACGTCAGTGGTTGTTATGGAGTCCCCAACTCCACTAGAATAAGATGTCCTTGGCGACTCACAATAGCTTGATGTGATTCACTCCGGCTAAATGGACATGGATGCAGCTACTATCTACAACTCACTCTCAAACCTCTAATATATGCTGGGCCAGAGAGTTGAGGCAAGGCCAGATTGTCTCTTTATGTAGAATATGTATTTAAGTTGACACTATGCACTTTCCAAGGAGGAATTACTTCAGTGACATGAAGATCTCCTTCAGCTAGAAAGACTGATGGGCAGCCCACTAAAGGGAGCACAATCTACCATACCAGACTCCAATAACCATTATTTGTCTGCAATGAAATGGTGCCTTGCCTGTCTTGGTGATCCTAAAGTCCAAGCATAACAGCTATGAGGTGAACCTCAATAAGGTATCCCATTGCTAGTGCACTGATACAAGTTACGCAGCTCATTAATTCCACAGTCTTCAGGACAGGATGTGAATTACATTTTCATACACAATCTAAAACCTGACCTAAAACATTGGTGGGAAATCTCACCTGTGCATTAATCGTGTCATCCAGGCGTTGATAAACTTAGTCTGAAGCAGGAAAAGCTCACTTTGAATGCCCCCAAAAATCCCAAAGAATACTTAACACACTTCAGTTTTAAAGTAAGATGTTGCTTATCCTATGCAGTGTGCATGTTTGAGGCTCTAAATGAAAGCCATTGTCTGCTCCTGGGCTTTCTACAAACAATCCACTGATCTCTCTTCTAGACCAGAACATCATTTACTATAGAACAATCCAAGAACCTAGTCATTCCATAGCAACATTGAAATAAGTCTTCAGGGGGAAAACCACCAAGAAGATAAATGCTTCTAGAGGGCACCACAAACACCAGACTGGTGAGATGGGGTCTCTTAGTTAATGGCGATCTGCAGAACCAAGAGACCAGATCACTAGTTTCAGCTTTACAACTGGACCAAACGTATGTGATTCTATTAAATGTAATTTCTCAATGCTTTACTTGACCCAGTTGCGAAGAGCGAGTGGGCTTATAAACAAATAAATATGAGCTGTGGAAAATAATGGATCTTTATATTAACCGTTTCAATAGGAGCTGGACAAGTGTTAAAAGGAATGTGTCCCCTCCTGCACCACGACACAATGTGGAAAAGGAAGCCTTAGCATCCACCCATAACAAGGTCTCACAGATAATCTTTACTCTGAGTCTCTTGTGGAGTGTTGCCATTTGAAGCCGAAGAAGACTCTGCATAACGAAGGACTTGCAGCAGAATTCAAAAGCTGCTGTGTAATTTGCAGGTATCAGCACGAAAATTAATTCTAGCTCTAACAGATCAATGTTATACCACCCCGCGTGCAGAGAAAATGTATATGCATATAAAAGAGGAAGATGGCTGCTGGGCTTTGATTTATATAGACTTTAGTGGAGTTCTAATGCCAGAATTTTAAGTATGGTTATGACATGCTTTAATGTTCTGCAGTTTGGAGTGGCAATCAAAGGTTATGCACAATGCTAGCCTCTGTGTCTTTAATGAAATCCAGATTCTCAGATCACAAACTAGGAGAATCTACACTGTAGCTCAAACATATACATGTTATACCTCTGAGTGCACAGAAAAAGCAAATGCAGGTCAAGGAATTTCAGCAAAGTTGCCTGGTTACCAGGTTCTAAAACATGGACTTCTAGAATCTTGAACATGCACCAACATGGTCTTTGAAAAATGTCTGCCTGTACTGAAATGTCTCGATTGTACATACTTTAGGGCTGGGTTGCTTTTTTTTACTTAACTGCAGTTGCAGCATTTTTGGGTTAGTGAGGCTCCATGCAAGTCTACATTTTTGTGGAGGGATATTATTTAAGTTATAGAAGATGTTGCTAGTCAGCGTTTTGGAATCCATGTTTTCAAACACTGCTGCCCACCTTTTACCTGTTTAGTGCACCATTCAGATCTTATCAGTATGTAAATCCTTGTGTGCCTTATGAAATCCCACAGGGGGATGTGTGGCAGTTTCTGGATGACCAGTAAACAGTGTTATTGACATGGGTAGGAAACATTACTTTGTGTTTTGTTTTAAGTAAAACACCAACACGGGACGACAAATGTAGGTTCTACATAAATACATCAAGTAGAAAAAATAAAATGCTACATGTGCCTTCCTAATCCGACACAAAATGCTACAATATAGAAAAGTTCAAGCACTGCATTTTATTTTTCTTGCTCATTCAAACATTACTTATTGAATAAAAATCATTCTGCATGAAAAAGTTCTCAGAGCAGTTTTTATATTGTTATTAACATGTGATATTTGATATATTTCTGATTAACTTTACATGTCTACAAGCTACAGACCGGAAAATAATTTAATTGCCCATTGCGCTGAAGATTTTTTTGTTTTTTTTTTATAACAACTTGGGAAAAAGGATATCTGAGGCATGTTGAAAATAAAGACACATAGCTGTGCTAGACAGAATAAAAGAGGCAATCTTCATATTGCTAAAAATGTAGGCACCCAGACCTGAGCAGCAGTTATAGAACTCCCAAGGAGCCCACGCAAGAAAATGGTTTCTATACATTAGATATTTGCCGTCTCCTAATTACGGAGATCTGTTTTTTTATCTATGCCTATACCCACTGAAATATTGCCACAATTAAATTAATAACACAGAATGTACGCGTAATTCCACTTTACTTTAATGCTTTTGCCACACAAATAGACTTCTCATTGCTACACAATTCATCCAGTAGCGATAAAGACTTGGATAGTGTTTTGCCTCATAATTGAACTGGTCCTGCCTATACCCCATTTATTTTGGTTTTTTAATTGGCATTTTGCTATTGTACAACATTGGCAAAAAATACAGCATGGACTAGTGTTCTAATCACAAGTAATGTTGCTACATACAACAGTCAAACATTTAACATAGCATCTACATAGGCTTGCCATCTTTAGAATGAGCACAAATATCTCAGTAACAGTGGAATTGACAATGACTAAGGTTTCATCCACTGAAGGGTTGTAAGGGCACTGGGAGAGCTCCAGGTGAAAACTCCCACACATCTGATAATGCTATTGAGAGTGCCAGTCACACATCAAGAACTAAAGAAGCACAAGGGCAGTGGCGGGAGGATCTACACAAGAGGGGTTGTCAGAACCCCTTTCAGAGGGCCACGGTGAACGCAGAGGCTACTAGGCCCAACCCTGGGGGTGGAGACCTTTTGCTCCAGATGCCCTGGGGGGCCTGACCTACTATGGATCCTGAGCAACTGGCCCAACTGCCCCTTCTGCACTGGAGTGCAAGTAGTAACGTAGCCGAGCAGTCGAAGGCTCCCTCGGGGGAGGGGGGGGGGGGCAGGGGGTGGATACAGATTAGTGTACATGTGCTCACAACTCAATGTGCACGGCAAATGCTTTTTCTTTTAATAAGAGAATTATTTATTTTCTATCACAAACCAACACAAAAGAAAAATACAACCTTCACAAACAATCACACAGTCCCCACTGAGGTGCTCTAGTGATTTTGTGGCGCCTTCCTGTCCCACTCCCTCCTCGCTCTAGCGATCGTGGTAACTTCCCATTCACTATTGGTAACATCCAGGGTATGCCCTGCTAGTAGTCAGAGTCTCAATAGTTAACCTTGACTCTAATTTAAAGTCAACAGTGTTTTCAGCGCCACCACGATAACTAGCAGCAAGTTCAGAAATGTCCCTGGGGCCGAAAGCCCAGAAACCAGACTTAGCCGCAGCAACAGCGTACATGCACTGCACAGTACTGTATCTATGTATTGTACCACTTACAGGCACACATACAGCCAGCACATGCATTCACACATGCACACACTGCACAGCACTGCATCCATCATGTATTGTACCACTCATAGGCATCCATCCATCCAGTGCATACATAAACATGCACGCACTGCATAGTACTGCATTATACCTCTATAATGCCCTTCCAAGGAACACATACACCCAGGGAAGATACACCACCCCTGTGCTGCGCAGCACTACACCACCAAACCGATGGAGACAAAGGGTTAGTTCAGCACACAGCAGTGGAACTTCAGAAATTAGTGTCCTCACTGTAGTGACACAAGTTAACAAGCATTTGCAAAGCAATTGGTCTTGCATTTACGAGAGTTTGAGCTATTGGCATTGTAAATGACAATGACTTATTTATGCATTTGGTTTTTAAAACATAAATAAAAGGCATGGTAATTTAGCTTAAACTCTCGCAAATGCGAGACCTATTGCATTGCAAATGATTGTTTTATAGTGCTTATTTTTTTGCATCCTTGCTGTCAAATGGTGCTCATACTCGTTTTGTCCCTTTCACAGGGACTTCTCTGGTCTCATATGAACCCCAACTGATTGGCTTTGTTAGTGTTTGTTTTTAAAAGGTAAACAGCTGTGCCAGTATGTTTCATCATTTGTTTTCGCGCGATGGTTTGTTTTACTATTGGTTTTATTCCGGAGTGTTTTAAAAAGGTTGGGAAAACAGACGGGCAGGGGATTTCAGCAGAATTACCCAGTGCTGACAGATGTACATGTAATAATGGCGTTACACGTGGTGATGTCACAAGGGTAGTTACCCAGTGCTGACAGACGTACATGTAATAATGGGCGTTACACACAGTGATGTCACAAGGTTAGTTACCCAGTGCTGACAGACGTACATGTAATAATGGGCGTTACACGCGGTGATGTCACAAGGGTAGTTACCCAGTGCTGACAGACGTACATGTAATAATGTGCGTTACACGCAGTGATGATGTCACAATGGTAGTGTAAAATTTACGGCGGAGTGCACCGGGCACAGATACAAAGAGCATTTGCAATGCAATAGGTCTCGCATTTGTAAGAGCTTAAGCTATTGGCATTTTAAATGACAACACCTTTTATCTATTTTACTAATTAACACATAAATAAAAGGCATTATCATTTACAATGCTAATAGTTCAAACTCTTATTCAAAGAAGTGGTGGCCATTGTCCCGGCTGCTCGGAAAGTGAAAGCGCGCATGGCGCACTGAATGTTGCAGGAAAGCATGTCGTGCCTGCTGTAGGAGAAACTCATTAAAGAAAATAGTGCTTACAGACAAAAAAAGACGTACTGTGTAATAACCGAAGTAAAAGGGCCAGTCCTCATGGGAGGATACAAGTGAAGACAAGGTGGTTCTAAGGAGGGACTAACAAGCCTTTTATAGAATCATAAGCCAGTGTTTACGAAGTTCAATGACAGAAGACAATGACAAATACGGGTGGAGAGTGGGCGGGGCTTCTATTCCATACTCCAATACAGCATGTCGCAGAGCAGCGCATGCGCTGCCCAGGCTTGACCTAAGAAGGACCTGTTCACTACTACTGATCACTACACGGTATGGAGTCACCATTGCCCTCATGCTGCTTAACTCTTGGGGAAGGCAGAAACCTTCCACCACTATGACAACCTACTAAGTGCAGAAGTGTGGCTCAATGATAAGAGCGGCAGACCCTGATGCAGAGGTCTAGCCCGGGACCAGGGTTCAATTCCCTGCCTCGGCGGGTCTTGGGCTAAAAAATTCCACGGACCTGATAATTCTCGCCTCGTGCCATTCCAATCATGGAGTCCCACTCTGCAACTCTGGGCAATAGCTTGCTTAATCTCCACAACGGCCCCCACAATGCTAAGGATGCCTGGCCTCCATCTTGGGGGTGCCCAGGAGTGGATGCCTCACAGGGGAAGCCAGGATGGGTTCCACAGTGGTATTCGTACAAGCGCCTTGAGACCCTTGCGGGTGAGTAGTGCGCTATACAAGTATCAATTTTTACTTCAATGGTCCTCATTTTATTTACTTCGAAATGACTGAAGCCTGAGTAAGCCCAATCAGGAAAGAAACCAGTGGCTGTAGTTCCCACCAGTCTCAGCAGCAAGAGCGCAATACACTGAGCTATTTTACCACTGACTATACTCAAACCTGGCGGAGGTCTCACGGTGGCCTCTTTAAAGGCCTGATTCCTGCTCCTTTCTTTTCAGCTAAACGGTCATGTGTTGCACAACGCTCCAGCTTTTGACATTTAATCCACTTGCCTCTAGCCACAGAACCGTCGAGAAGACTAGGCCCACATGACTTGTGGCGTTCAGCAGTCTAAGGCCAGAGCCCCAGCGGCAGCCAATGAGCACAGAGGATTCGTGTGTGAACATTCCTCGAGGTTTAGAATGCAGTTTTCCCAGGCACAACCCATACGGTTGACGTTCACCGAGCTCGAATGAATGACGCACTGTTTACATTTACAGCTGGAGTCAGAGAGGAGAGTCCCCTTCAGCTAGTCAGATAAGTCGGAGTAACGCTGCGCCACGACAAACTTCGCTTACACAAACTGCAGAAGAAAACAGCCAGAGTGTGGAGAAGGCGCAGCGCGCACAGTACGCCATATTGTAGATATTGCCTAGAGCTCTAATGCCATTAGTACCGTATTACACCTATTGCTGCGCAGCAATAGGAGTTTTGTTTTTACAAGTACTTTTCCAAAAGGGGCGACAGTACCCTGGCGCTACAGTGTACAGACCCCATTAACATACCCTAGTGCACACCTGTCCTACCACACACTATACAAATCAGTTCTTGGGTGACACTTGCTTTGCTCCATTTCTTACGCTGCAGCATCAGCATGTGCTGGATTTTTTCAGAAAGGCAGAAGAACAAATCTTGAGAATGCAAGCATCTCACATGCTATGGCCTGAACACATCTTGCCTGACCCAAGTAGGCTTAAACTGGAAGCAGATTTTGTTTTATAATTACTTTGTAATATTAATGTAGCTCAATAGAGCGAGTAAGATAATTGATCATTTAACACACCTTACAGGCGTCTCAGAATTACACCTGATGCTGCGCAAGCTAGCGTCAACCAGAGTGCATGAAGAGAAGGGTCACCCAAGCAGGTACAGTGGAGCGGCGGGGAAAGGAAGACTACAGTAGTGTCCAGCAGTGCAGGAAAGGAGGGGAATCGATTGGATCTTGGATCTGGCTGCCGTTATTGAGCTGGATCTGGGTTAGACCCAGTGAAAAATACTGAATGTGTCCTGGTGTAATTTACCAACACCAGGACACATTCAGCAGCACCCCACAGTTGCTGCTTTCCGTTCAGTACAGTGGCCTGCAAAGTGTGTGTGTGGGGGGGCTTTCTGATTTTCAAGCTGGGCACAAACCAAAAGCCTCATTTAAAGGGCCACCAACCCCCCCTTTTCGTTGGAGTCTTACCCTGGCATGGAGCCTTATAGAGGCAAACACCTAGGTGCCAATACAATAGAGGGAAACAAAAGGCACAGCTTGTTATCAGTGCACAAGTGCTTAAGGAAAACTAGGACTTGGAGGCCCCTTTTTGACTTTGCGACATCCCTGTGTGGAATAGATGCATGCACTTTACGATTGTTAGATGAATCTGTCTACCTGATTAAGTAAAAAGGAACAAAATGGGGAGTAGAGAGGTACCACTCAACATGAGTAGTGGAGGTGGATACATCCTCCCGAGCTTAAGTTTGTAAACATAGTGATCCACCCACAGGTGTGTATGTACGTCAGGTCCTCCCAAATTAGGTATGTAGCCCCACAATGGTGGAAGATGCACATTAGTTGTTTAAATACCCCTCACACACCAAAAGGGTCCTTGGTGTCATGCCTCATCATAGGGGTCTTCCCGCCCCTCTACGGGACGGGGCGTGCTGCAACCTATGTTTGCATGGGAGCACTGTTATTGTGAGACAACTATGTGGTCATGTAGGGGTGTGAGAGGAAGGGTCGGGAGTGAGTGGGGGAGTGAGTTTAAAGATACCTGGCTCGATGGTCTAAAAAGATTTTTAATATACCTTTGAGCTGGTATCAATAAAAGGTGGGGAAGGCGGTGCGTATGCCTCAATGAACTATACCTCCCATATCTGCAGACATGTTTCGGAGCTCCCCAAGCTTCTTCTTCAGGACCTTAAGGATCCCTTCCTATACTCACAGTGATGTGTTGGATAGTCACAAATGTATGGTGTAAGGAAAATCATATAAGCAGGGAAATTAGCTGCATGAAGTTATAAAGCCTCAATCGGTCTTTGTAGTCATTTAAACTTGAAGTTTGTAGGATTATTCACCATGAGCCTCTGAATGGGTGGAGGGAGTGCCCTGCCTTGTCAATCAATCAATCAATCATGACATTTGTAAAGCGTGCTACATACCCGTGAGGGACTCAAGGCGCTGGGGGAAGGGTGGGGCTGCTACTGTTCGAAGAGCCAGGTCTTGAGAAGTCTTCTGAAGGCAATCAGGTCCTGCGTCTGTCGTAGGTCGGTGGGGAGAGTGTTCCAGGTCTTGGCGGCGAGGTGGGAGAAGGATCTGCCGCCGGCGGTGGAATTCCGGATGCGCTGGACTGTGGCAAGGACGAGTTTGGAAGAGCGGAGGCTGCGGGTGGGAGTGCAGAAGTTGAGTCGGTCGTTGAGGTATTCTGGTCCGGCGTTGTGTAGGGCTTTGTGCGCGTGGATGAGGAGTTTGAAGGTGATCCTCTTATTGACGGGGAGCCAGTGCAGGTCTCTCAAGTGGGGTGTGATGTGGCTGCGTCGGGGATGTCGAGGATCAGTCGTGCTGAGGCGTTCTGGATGCGTTGCAGCAGTCTCACGAGCTTGGTTGTTGTTCCTGCATAGAGGGCTTTCCCGTAGTCCAGTCTGCTGGTGACGAGGGCCTGGGTGACAGTTCTTCTCGTGTCCGAGGGGATCCATTTGTAGATCCTGCGGAGCATTCGGAGGATGCGGAGACCGCGTTTACTTGCTTGGCCATGGAGAGGGAGGAGTCGAGGATGACCTCCAGATTGCGTGCGTGGTCGCTGGGGCTGTTCCCAGCGATGTTAGCCACCAGGAGTCGTCCCAGGCTGAGGGGGTGCAGCCGAGGATGAGGACTTCCGTCTTGTCAGAGTTCAGCTTCAGTCTGCTGTGCTTCATCCATTCTGCGATTGCCTTCATTCCTTTGTGTAGGTTGGCTTTGGCGGTGTGGGGGTCTTCGGTGAGGGATATGATCAGCTGGGTGTCGTCGGCGTAGGAGATGATGTTGAGGCAGTGTTGTCGAGCAACGTGGGCGAGTGGTGCTATGTAGATATTGAACAGCGTCGGGCTGAGGGAAGATCCCTGAGGGACACCGCAGATGATCTCGTGGTCTTGGAGTGGAAGGGTGGGAGGCAGATGCTCTGGGTTCTGCCGGAGAGGACAGATGTGGTCAATACCAGGGCCTTCTCTCGGATACCGGCGTTATGGAGGCGTGCTGTTAGGGTGCGGTGGCAGACCGTGTCGAAGGCTGCCGACGGGTCCAAGAGGATGAGGGCGGCTGTTTCTCCTTTGTCCATGAGGATTCGGATGTCGTCGGTGGCGGTGATGAGGGCCGTCTCGGTGCAGTGGTTGCTGCGGAAGCCAGACTGGGATGGGTCCAGGATGTCGTTGTCTTCAAGGTAGCGGGTGAGCTGTTTGTTGACGATCTTCTCAATAACTTTTGCCGAGAAGGGGAGCAGGGAGATGGGTCGGAAGTTCTTGAGGTCCTTGGGGTCCGCCATGGGTTTCTTCAGTAGGGCGTTGATCTCGGCGTGCTTCCAGCTCTCCGGGAAGGTTGCTGTCTTGAGGGAGATGTTGATAGTCTTCCGGAGGTGGGGTGCGATGGCTGTGCAGGCTTTGTTGAAGACGTGGTGGGGGCATGGGTCAGATGGGGATCCGGAATGGATGGAGTTCATGGTCTTGATGGTGTCTTCGTCATTGGACCAGGTGGTCAGCCGGCTGGTGCGGGTAGTGTTCTCAGCGGTGGCGGTCTCGACGACAGGTGCGGGGGTGGCGGTGTTGAAGCTGTTGTGGATGTCGGTGATCTTGCGGTGAAAGAAGGTGGCCAGGGAGTCGCACAAGTCTTGTGAGGGTGGGATGTCGTTGGTGTTGGAGCTGGGGTTGGAGAGTTCTTTCACGATGTTGAAGAGCTCTTTGCTGTTGTGTGCGTTGCTGTCTAGGCGGTCCTTGAAGGCGGTCTTCTTGGCGGTTCTGATGAGTTGGTGGTGTCTGCGGATGGCGTTCTTGTGGACCGAGTGTTTGGTCGTGGAGCCAGTTCTTCTCCAGTTTCCGGCAGTTGCGCTTGGAGGTCTTCGGTGAACCAAGCGGCCTTCTTGCTGCAGTGGTTAGTGGTGGAGGTCTTGAGTGGGGCGAGGGTGTTGGTGCAGTCGATGATCCATTGTCTGAAGTTGGTGGCGGCGGTGTCGGGGTCGGTGGGAACTGCGGGAGGTCCCAGGGCAAGGGTGGCAGTCAGTTGGTCCTGGGTGACCTTGCCCCAGCGGCGGCGTGGCATGTTGGGTGCGGTGGTGTGTGGTGGGTTTCCTGAAGGTGAAGTGGACGCATCTGTGATCTGTCCAGTGGGGTTCGGTGGTGTGGTTGAAGGAGACGTGGGGGCTTGCAGTGAAGATGGGGTCCAGTGTGTGACCAGCGGCGTGGGTGGGTGTTTTCACGAGCTGTTTGAGTCCGAGGTTGGCGAGGTGGTCGATCAGGGCGGCGGAGTGGACGTCGTTGTTGTTCTCAAGGTGGAAGTTCAGGTCCCCGAGGAGGATGTAGTCCGTTGAGGCGATGGCGTGGGTGCTGATTTAGTCGGCGATGGTGTCGCAGAACTGTGGTCGGGGTCCGGGTGGTCTGTAGAGGAGTGTTCCTCTGAGGGTGGTGTTGGGGTCGGTGTGGATCTGGAAGTGCATGTGCTTGGCGGTGGTGAGGGTGTCGTCCGTGTTGGTTGATACTCGGAGGGTGTCCTTGTGGATGATGGTGATTCCCCCTCCTACTCTGTTGATGCTGTCTCTGCGGGAGATTTTGTAGCCCTCTGGGATGGCAGTGGCGATGTCTGGTGCCGAGGTGGTGTCCAGCCAGGTCTCCGTCAGGAAGGCGACGTCGGGGTCCAGGAGGTCCCAGAGTTCGACGGCGTGCCTGCGGGCAGGGCGGGTGTTGAGGAGGATGCATCGGAGGTGGTTGGGTTCTCTGGTTGGTGGTTTGTCGGGCCGGATGCTGGTGTAGTTGCAGTTCCGGCAGGTGAAGGGTCCTTGGGTGCGCTTTGGGGTGGCATGGTAGCAGGCGTAATGTCGTCCAGGGTTGAGTGCGTGGAGGCTGATGGAGTCGTAGTGCAGTCTGGTGTTGTGGTGGCTTCGGGATCCAGGGGGTTCTGGCGCTGGGCGCGGTCCAGGTGCGGACGGGCTTGTGCAACCTCCCCGAATCCAGCAGAGCCGTTCGGGGAGATTGCACAAGGCAGGGCAATGTCCCAGGAGTTATAGCCTATCAGGCACTCCCTCCACCCGATATTAAGTGTTATATAATGTAAAACGTTGAAAATTCATACTGTATTGCAACTGTGAAAACTGAGGTGCGCTGTCCCCAGGTCCAACCCAGAGGCCTCGCCTGATACAACTGTACTGTTTTCTTTTGTTTCCTTCTCTCTTGTGTGTTTCTAATCCTTTTTTGTCGGTTTGTGGCTCCTTTATGTGCGCCGTATTCAGGTGGTTTCCAGTGAGATGGTTTTAAATGGTAGGATGTAAAGTCCTTTAACTGTGCAGCGTTATACCCAATATGATCAATATTGTATAATGCTATGATCTTGAAGACGGTGTTAAAGTCACACTATAAACACTCTGTGCAATGTTTACATCTTGGCGCCCCTCGAGGCGACAAATCTGACGTAGTATGCGCTGTTTGACTAAGTGGGATTTGAGGCACTGATTTATACGCGGTGACGCACAGGTTCTCCAAGGGGAGATGGTCAGTCTGCTGCTCGCCTGAGCTGAGCCTTGGCTGCTGCCCGCCTCTACCCTGGGGGCCCAACACAGTGAGGCAAGGGCCACTTTCTGTCCTAGACTTGGGTCCTTGAGCACGGATGGCCAGGGACCCTCAGCTGTCTCTTTAATGGAACTCACCGGTGCATGCACGTGGACGCTCTGGGGCGCTCCCCAGTCACTGACCATGCCCATTGATTGGACTGAAGATTGTAGGACATGATATAAACAGGGGATGCAATATTTAGGACAGTGCAGTAACACCCTATAGCGCTGACATCTGTGCTAAAACTGAAATCACAGATTTTGAAGGAATGTTGTCATTGTTACCATCATTGTGTTATTTATTGTTATTATTACTGTCATTAACGCCATCCTCCTCCCAGAGGCGAGTCCCAGCGAGGAGACTCTGCAGCGAGGCTCACGGTTTACCGGCAGCGGAAGTCGCCACCTCACTGCTCAGCTCTGCGCCTCTTGAGAGAGGTAGGTGTTCGTCACCAGGCTGTGGAACAACACAAGATCAAACAGCCCGCAGAGGCCGCGCGCCCCCTCGCAGTGAAAGTTACGCGCGAGGGCTTCGCAGCCCACCTCAAATCTGCAAGGAGGGCTTCTCAGTTCACTGAAAGCGGATATGCTTACAGTAAAACAAGACTCGCTTTTTGCTGCAGGCCCCGTCGTGGGCTTTCAATTTACAGCGCAGTTAAAAATGCGCCAGGCAATACAGGGACGTGGCCACGATCACACGTTGTGTGAAAAGCGAGTCTGGATTTGGGCCCGTGTTTTTATTAAGGGCTAACTTTCGCCTCCACCTCAACCCTTGGTTATTATTCGTAGTCCTTTCCTTCCTGCGTTTACAAATGCAGTGTTTAACAATCACATGCATTACTTCTAGCAAGCTTCCCTCTCTGAACTACCATAAAGTACAGGGGTGTGAATTTCTTTAATGGACTTTGGTGAAATGAATTTTTCTGGTAGGGTGGGGAGTAAAAACTTTCTGTGGCGAAGCTCCACAAACCTTTGCCAAAGGCAAACCGATAGCTCTTTCAAGAATCCCTCGGTCTCTCTCTCTGATGGTGTGGGCCAGCCCACTATTCACCCACTATTCTGAGTGCAGCGCAAGGTGCGACACCGCAAACAGTATCATTTGGATCCTTATTACTAATTTCCTACACGACAGGCGTGGCCAGCAGGTTTTGAAACATGTCAATATTTGGTTCTTCAAGGAATTTGTTGACTTGACTTCCATGAACTAATGATACCCAAGGGGACGATTGCAGTTACTGGTGCGCGGCTTAACAGTTTCCTAGAGATCTCTTGACTAGGGTGACCATGGTGGAGCATGCGAGGCAGGCAGACTTCAGGAAGTCCCAGAGCAGGGTTCCACCAGACAGACCTCTGAAGAAGTTGGAGTGGAAGTGGCTGATCAAAGAGGGAAAGGGAATGGCGGACTTCCGGTAAATTCCCGCATTCTGAGGTAGTGGGAAACCACTGACCGGTCCGGCATTTACTGCTCAAAGTATCCAGCATGGGCACGGCGCCGTCTGCATTGCGGCAGGGTCGAGCCACCAGCCTCATCTGAATGAGACCAGGACCTTCTTACAGGAGGCGGGAGAAAATAAAGTGCTTTATTGTGAACAGCTCTCAACACAGGGATGGAGGCCTGCAGGACAGCGGAGGCCCACTGTCTCGATTCTGTATTCACTAGCCAAAAACGCCTACACCGCAACACCAGGCCGTAAAAGAGATGGGAGTGACAATAATAAAATAAAACACATTGGAAGCAGTTTACGGGGTTAATCTTTGCTGTTAGATGCTGCCACAAGTGAAGCGCATGGACAGCTTGCACTAGGCGAAAGGCTAGCAAAGATGCCTCAACTATCAGTGACCATTCAATGCTTGCCATCGCAGAAGGAGCTGCAAGCTACGGATACATTTGCCTGGAAGCTGCAGTGGGGGGGTGGGGGGCTGGAGTAAGAGGAAGGCCCCATACACTTACCTTTCCCTTGCAATTCGAAATGACTTGTTTGCGCATCGCAGTTTGGGATTACTTGTGCAGTGCGCGACTTGCAAGTGTAAATTTACCATGGCCACATGAGCCAGAGGCCTTGTTGAGGGGTCACATTTACCCAAATTCGCTTCACTTAGGAGCCATCCCTCAAAAACCAAGTGAGTTCCAAAGTGCACATTGGTCCCCTCAATAGAGGAGTGAGGAGTCCTATTGGTTAGGAGTCGATGTGAAGATGTTTACCCGCCAGGCAGCCATGCAGAAAACAGATGCCTCTTAGGGTACTGGGACCCCAACAGCTGTCTAAATGGCCAATATGCTCCCCTCATCAACTCGTGGTGCCAACCAGACGCTTCTCCCTTGCTCTAGAGCCCCCTACAGCTGACAAAGTTAACATTGCCCTCTTCAAGCACAAATGAGATGGTCTCTTAGTTATTTCTATTCCTGCCCCCTTTTAAAATGAAATCTTAGCTGTGCATTTAAGTGAGGAAACGGATTCTGTACTCCCCAGCGAGACCCTTCTATTGGTGGGAGGCGAGGCAGGGCCTACCGTACTGGAAAGGTACTGATACCAGGTACCGTTCACCGAAGGAGCGTCCCTGCGCGGCCACGGGTTTCAGTGGCCCTCCCTTCCGGCGTGGTGCGGCTCGGACGGATTTCAGAGGCTTGACTCAGTAACCTTTGTACAGACTGCAGAGGCCGGCGTGCACGGGCCAACGTGAGTCAGTGTCGGCACAAAGAAACCAGACATCAGACACATGCCTGCAAGGCCGAAGTGCGGTCTCAGCTTCCATTCAAGAAGTGAACGCTCCACCCGTAGAATGAACGGGGCCGCCACTACACCTTAAGACGAGCAGAGCCCCGCCAGGCAGTCTGCACCCAGTCCCTGCTGACGGACTGCAGAGCTATGACTCCACCGGAAGGAGACACTTGGGAACGAACGACCACACTCACGACGCGAACCCTGCGTCAAGCATTTATTTATGCTGTGCTTCGTAGGGGTCAATAGAATCATTTATCACTATCAATGTATTCATTTGATTTTCACAGGCTGTTCGTGTAGTTTGTTTTTTTACCAATTCAATATTTGTTACTATTTCTGTCTGACCTTCTTGTTTTGGTTTTTCTGATACCTTTGCCATTATCAGCCCCCATCTCCCGCCATCCACGCATCTCTACTTTCCAGTCTACCCTCCGTTCTTGGCAGTCTCATCTGACACCTCACTTCAACTGGACAGAGCACTTGTGATGTGAAATAACCTTTACAACACATCGTTACAATGATGTGTTGTTACATCGCATGCCATTACAACGCAAGACGTTACAACGACTTGTGGTAGTGGGCGGAAGGTGTTGGATTTTCAATCCAACACCTTCCCTACTGTTGCACATACTGGAGTTGGAATAGTAAATTATACTATTCCAAACTCCCGCGCCCCCCCTACCACAAGTGGTTGTAACGACTTGCGTTGTAAACGCATGCGTTGTAAAGAGTGCTATTCCTTGTGATTTGCTCTCTTTACCCAGATTCTAACCCCTCCAGTGATTCTCAAAGTGCGGCCCTCCTGACTTTCACATGCGGCCCCCTGGTCACCGGCAGCACTGGGCTGCTTTTATTCGACTCAGCCAGCACCCTTTCCTTCTTTACCAGAATCCATGGTAGGCGCACTCAAATCTTTAGGTCACCTTTGGTTATAACCATAGATAATCTCCAGATTTCACCTCAGGAGCATGCGTTTCTAGTGTATTTTCTACTACAGAGGCTCCTTGCTTCTTGTTGAGACCTTGAGATTTTCAAGTTCTAATATAGCCACAACCACAATACGATGACTGTACCATACCGACATAAGATACTGTACTAACACGCAGTACCTCCCCCACCCCAAACAACTTTGGAAAGTCCCGTTTGAAGTCTCCAATATTGAGCCAGGTCCCCGAATTTTAGAATCACAGTCTGAAGAATTACACATTACTTCACCAGCTAACAGCAACACTACTCGTGCCCCTTGTTGACGAGCAATATTAATAAATTATGTGCAGAGGGTCTGTCTTGAGGCACCACTAAGTTTTTCAAGCACCACGAGTTGTCACATCTTCGCATGTTGTACATACGAGGGCCTAAGTATCATACAGGCTCACTCAATGACTACACTATAAGAAGCCCCCTACTGACGGACCGATTTGAAGCGGATACTGCAGCCGCTGCTAACCCGGGTCTACCATCGCATGAGCTACCCAATCGCGATCCACCCATACGGCTGCACACTCCACACCTGAGGGCAATTTCGCTATCAATTGTATTTTAAAAGCGGGCCACCTATTCAGCTCTGTCTCGATCTGGACTAGCAGAGGAGGGTAGGTCTCCCGCACCGCATACGTAGAAACCACATAAATAGGACTACCTCGGATGGGTTTTCAAGGTCTGTTTGACAATTAGCTCTTTTATACTCCCTCTATAAGTTTTTTACCCTGTCATTACATTTCCCATACAGTGAGCAGCTGTAGGCTAGCCTCTGTTCCGACCTATGGGTCACACTTTAGCTTACCAGTCGCACAGGGACACACTGCGAGTCTTGCAAAGGTTTTAATTATATGTTATCTGTACCACATTGGTCTACTTACCTGCTGTGTTGTGTGTACTAGTTTGTCCTTCACTTTTTCACCATTTGGCAACTATTTAGTGCCAAGCGTAGCATGCGCATGTCTATCAATAGAGACACTGATATTGTATACTGGGAGAGCGATCGTAAAGACGCATTAAACCAGGTATGCAGAGACTAGGTTCTATTTTTCTTGCTATTGTTTTCTTTCCCTTTCCAGGTTGGACGACTCATTTTTAACATAGAACCAGGTATTCTTTTGGGGATTACCTACACTATAAATGACGGTATAGGTGTGGGGTGTGGTTACCATTCTCCTTTTTTAGGTCAGAAGCACTGTGGATCATTCTTGGACTGTAGGGCGTGAAACATGTCAACCTAATAAATTTGAAGCTAATCGGGTATATCACGCCCTTAAAGTAGCCCTGACCCCTTTAGGGGTTTTTAAAATCCTGCCAGGAGAATCACCACATTAAAAGGTTTTCTGGTATCTCCTACACAGTTTTATTCTATTGTTCCCACTCTTACATGCACAATCACCCTACCCCCCACATTTAAGACACCCTCATACTAGCACCCCTCATCATACAGCAAATACAATAAAAGATCTCAAACCCTGGCTTCTAGCACAGCATATTGTAATCATTAGTAATTCATGGTATTGCCTGCGAAGGCGCGTGCTGGCCCCGGCACACAAAGTCGGCACAAAAATTGTCCAAAGCCAATTTCCCAAAAAAAGGAAAAAAAAAACTGTTGCCCAGGGACAGAGGAACCGATTCCATGGCCTGCCCCGAGCAGGATAGATCAGAGCCTTGTGCTTGTGAAAGATGACAAGCGTGTTTCTGACATATTTCCAAAGAATGCAGTTCTCGGTAATCCAGGGTGACACTGCCGACCTATCTGTGCGAATCGGAATGTTCGAGAAGAAGCTGAGATTTGGAACCGTGAAGCCCAGTGCCTTCTTTTCAGGTCCTTCTCTGCAAGATTTAGTGCATAGGGAATAATACGCACTGGTTTAAAATGTAAACCAGCACGCAATACACTCGCGGAAACTCAGATCAGACAAGACACGATGAATTTGGATGAGAACCGCCGATCTAAACCTTCCTTCCTCGGATTTGCATAAAATTACATCGCGTTTGAATTAGGCGTTGATGTGTCTTAGATTAAACGCTGCTGAACCGCTTCCGACTTGCATGCATACCTACTTCAGTTCACACATTCCTCTGCCAGTGTGTGCTGTGGCTCGCACCTTCCCACTGGTCTTAAGTAGGATGCAGCCTTTGGACCCCTCTGTATGTGACTGGGAGCGTCAACCCAACCAGCTCCCCCACAACAAGAAGATGCCTTTTCTACACTCAAACCCTGGTGCGGTCTTGGCCAGAATTGCGCCTCAGCGTTTGTGCGACCGTCTGGGCCGTTCGCTGCATAGATCTATTGTTGAACCTTCGCTATCTTGGGTCTCGTTGTGTGGTCTTTTCACCAAGGGGAAGTTTTTTTCTGGAATTTGCATTTACCTCTTTGCTTTGGGATTTGAGGGACAGATTGCCTTCCCCTCCTCCCAACCTTAATTGAGGCAACCAAAATATCTACCGCACAAATACCAGCGCCGCCACGAATATCTACTACAATAAACTCGACCTGCTCTTACACTGTGTACATACCTAATGACCACCATGTTACTTTTCTCATCAACACTTTAGAAATTCCAATAAAAAGCACTTCCAGCCACCCTCATATTGTAAACCAGGTTAATTTACTATTTCAATTCCAGTCCCCGCAGGAAAGAAGTGCTTGGTGATGTCTTGGTAGGTAGTTACGAAGGGCAGGTTGAGATTCAGAGGCAGTACATGGAAGACCAAGCAAGCTGTTGAGGCGGGGCAGGGGTGATGTGGGGGTAGGTTTGGCGGGAGTTCGTGGAATAGCACACACTCCGCTGCTGCAGCAAACTTTCAATTTTGGTCGGAGATGCCTTCTCACACAAACCGTCCCCGGACGGTTGTCTTTTGAAACAAGTAGTAAAATTCTAAAATTTTAAAAGGGTGCCCCTCAGATCCTCCCCACTTCACCCACTGCCCTACCCTGATGCGTTATTGGGCACTGGGGGCAAGACTCATTTGGTTTAAAACCTCGGGTGAAGACGCCGACCAGCAGCAACTAGGCACAAGCAGGGGTCTTTGATTAACAAGAAGAGAGGCTAGTGAACCTGCACGAGCCGGCAACAGACCGCCCAAGAACAGTCAGCAACACCATTTGAACAAGCATTTGCAATGCAATAGGTCTCGCGTTTGCGAAATTTTAAGCTATTGGCATTGTAAATGACAATGCCTTTTATTTATCTGTTTTTAAAATCAACACATAGTTAAAGCTTTGTCATTTACAATGCCAGTAGCTGAAAGTTTTGCAGATGCGAGACCTATTGCATTGCAAATGCTTGTTTCAGTTTTTACGGATTCTTACAGATAAATACAGAAAGAAAAGTGGAAAAATACAGAAAATGGCGTTGCTTTGAAGTGATTCTCCGTGCTGTCTTTCATGAATTATAGCTCAACAGTAGAGCAGATGAACAGCATGGGAAATTAAACATGATGACATTTCTTTAAATAACGGCATGTGTCAATATACATTTGTAGTATAATGCTAGTATTTACCAGTTGATATATGGTATGTAATATTTGGCAGCTTAAATAGCTAAAACACGACAGACATCAAATTATGAATGCGCTTCTATCAGTTAAATAAATATGGAAATGTAGTTTTACAACTTCGTTTATATGCAAAACACAAAATAAATATGGATAAATACTGATAAAAATGCCGCAAAAATAAATAATGGATAAATACAGACGGCAGTGTTAAAAAACATAAATAGCATAAAATTGGGAGCCTACTTAGAATGCAGTCCGCACTCGTTTTTGGTGTCGTTCTTAAATGTGAAAACATTTAATTTGAGTTTTGTTTTGTTTAGCCGGGTCTGGTGGCTCAGTGGACTAAAGCAGCCACTGCAGGGGCCTGTGTTCGACCTCATTGTCACAGGTTCAAATCCTGGCGGGTCCACTCAGCCTTTCATCCATCTGAGGTCGATAAAATGAGTACCATGGAGTTGGTTAACAATAAACATCTGTTATTCAGCGGCAGGACACCTACGGGTAATCGTGCGCTTTACAAATACACCTGTTATGTTTTGTTCTGCATCCGCATTACCTCCTCTGTCTGAGATTCCGACTGTGTTAACCATCAGGGCATTTTCATCATGTCCTGTGTATCGCACAAAGAAGTTTCTTTCATATTGTGTAAGATTTTGTGCTTAAAATACACGAAAGTCAGGCTTCACCTGTGGGGTGGGAGGCGTCTCATTTCCCATACTGCCGGCGTCCTGCTAGCAGCGTCGAACTGTGACTAATTACAAATATGGTGTTAGTGAGCGAGAATTAGAGCGGGGTGGCCTATAATCGTTGTGTCTCCTACTAATCAATAAACGTGTACTCATATTCCAGTGCTGTGAAGTAACCGTGAGGAGACACCTAGCGCTATATAGAATTTCTTAGTAAACACAACTCCTGCATTTAGCGCCTTGCCAAGAGGCAGGCAATGCCTTTCCTGAAGGCAACCAGGGGCAATGAGAACCTCTTGGAGCAGAAGTAACTTAAGCCCGAGACAGACAACAGAAGCAGCTGCTCGGGACACGATCTATTTGACTCCAGTTCAGGATGATAGGTTATTGATCCGGTACCGATTTAATCTCTGATTAAATGGCCTCCCTGTCAGATTTGGAAGGTTTCCGTGTCCACAGAAACAAATGAAAGTGTTGCTTGCAGAGGGCGGGGCCCTGTGGGCATGGGAGAAGGCAGGCGAGTACCCGCTTTACACACA
This sequence comes from Triturus cristatus, assembly GCF_964204655.1. NCBI lineage: Eukaryota > Metazoa > Chordata > Amphibia > Caudata > Salamandridae > Triturus > Triturus cristatus. Next base: position 986,105,712 of record NC_140590.1, read on the forward strand.
GGATTAATTAAATAAACACCAACATTTTTCCACACAAGGTCGCAATCACAGGATGATTTCACTGAGGGGAACAGAGCGGTCGATGGACCAGCTGCTGTGTGAAGGAGGGGGCAGAGCAGTGGTTGAAGTGGGGGAAAAAAAGAACTGTGGGCAGAGAATCAGAGGACGGGAATAACCCAAGGATTGGATTTGTGGGCGGAGCCAGGGGTGTGGCCAGAATGCGCAAACATCTCAATTTTTAGGTCTCGCCTGACCCAGCGCATGCGTTGGTCTGGCGAGACTTATTGAGAGGGCTCCAAAAATTGCCACCAGGCCAGCCTAGCGCTATAGTGCATGTGCGCGGGCGCGCGCGCCGCGCTTTACCACGATTACTTTCACTTTCGCGGCCGCACGGCCGCTTTGATGTTTGATCACTTTCACTTTCGCGGCCGCACGGCCGCTTGACATTGCCAATAGGTCTAGCTTTTGGGACCTTATGAGTATTTAGTTATGCAACTGTTGCATGGCTAAACACTTATAAGGTCCCAAAGGCGAGACCTATTGCCTATGCCAATGCTTGTTAGTATTTGTTTGGCATTTCACTGCCAAGTTTAATCAGCCAATGGATACACTTGATTATTTAAGGTTATAATGAGTTATTGACATTAATATACATTCAAAAAGTGGTATATGCTTCTAATCACAGAATGTCGCAAATACGATAAAATGTGGAAGCACAAGCCATTTGTCTCTGAGCCATGGAGTTTCTGTCATCAGCACTTCTCCCTTTTTCCACAACAGCAGTTCAAACATGTATGGCAAAATAACCTAGTTTGCAAATGTTTTCTATATAAATTATGGCTCTGCCATATTTGCCTCATTTGATAAGATTTGCTGCATGATCTGACGATTTAAACTAATAAATTGTTTGTAGCTCAAACATATCAAAAGTTAATAAAAAGTCTGTCTTGTGTTGCTGCGTAGTGGATGGCCTATTGCAAAGGTTGACTGATCACCTTTCTCACTGCTGCATTTGTATGTTACACTGGTACTAATAAGGCAACATCTTTCCAGAGACTGTTCGTATGTGTACACATGTCAAAATAAAATATCAGAAAATATACTGCATTACACTGCAACCTTTTTTTTAATGCGTAATTTAGTCAACACTGCAGCATAATTTTGTCCTCCATGGCTATATAATTAATTCCAGTGGCCCCACAGCAGGCAGCATGTTAAAAGTGCTTGTGAATGAAGCCGAGAGACTGTGAAGTTTGCGAACTTAGCTTGGTGTGCGTGCAAATCCTGCATTGCCAATCCCTGGTGAGTTGCAGCTACTACTGCTGAAACAAGGCCAATGGAGGTACCTATCGGTGAGGCAAACTGGCCTCAGGGGCAGGGCCGGCCTTATCACTGGAGGCACCCTGTGCATTAATGTTTGTTAGTGCCCCTCAATGACCACCTCAGCCATGGATTCCCTCACTACCAGCCTTTAACAGTGCCCCTCAAGTCTCCATAACCACACTCTCTCTCAGATGCATTTAATTTGATTTACAGCGCCATTCGTACCATTGTAGGGCGTCAGAGCACTTTACATCACACACATTACACAGAGACAATATGTGTGTAAATCACTGTATAGAAAATGTTACATAAGACTAAGGACTACAAAGTGTAGGAGTCACATGACAACCATGCTAGTAGGCCGTATAGTTTAATAGTGATTGGTCTGGAGAAACACAAACTCAGAATTTAAAATGTAATACCATGGTTGAGGGTTCTCTTTAATAATCAGAATTGATTTCTATCCAAAAGAACACTTTTTGCAACATCAGGATAATCAAAGACTAGGGGAAAAACATAACACTCCAATTTATACCTTGCAGTTTGTGTGCAGCTCTTAGATGACAGTGAATAGCTCACAGTTCTATGTTAGGATTTTAACTTATAAACTGCAATTAACAAAAGGATCTCTCTGACAAAAGCAGTAGCCCACTGACCTATTTATATTATGTGCACTTTATGATCTGCATGGTAGAAGTTATTTGCAGCAGGCACATTAACCCTCTGAGCTACCTTTCCATGAGTCAAAACTTTCACTAGACAAAACTCCGATCTCTCTCTAGGAAGAACATTAATCACCAGAGTCATCATGACATTTTTATTGTTGCCGAAAATTGCTGGAGGCCAGGAAGGAGGCAGCAAGCGTTTTTAAAACCATAATACATTTGCAAACATGATGCCTCCACCCAGTCAGCATGCGGTGCGGTCACACCGGTTGCACCGCCCTAGAGCTGGCCCTTCTCAAGGGTCCTGTGACCTCAGTAACAGAGTCACTGTTGTTCTAGGGTGTACTGCTTCATAGGCCTTCCCCCAAGACTGGAGGTGAACTTCAGTATGGATTGTGGTGGACAAGCCTTGAAGGTTAACCTACACTTGTCATGCTAGGGTCCACCTGCTGGTGCTAAGACACTAGGGCTTCTAAGGTCTTACGAAGTCTTCTTAGGTCTAGCATGGGATTGTGTTCCCTCAGAAGAGTTGTCTGGTGGACTGGATATTACGGCTGAACCCGATTCCCCAGTTCCAAATTCAGCAGCTCTGCCCTAGTGCCACATCCTCTCCCCCACTGAACACCATATTGCCCCACTGAGAAAAACACACTGCCTTCAACTACCACCCAATTGTTGCCAGCTATAAACACCTGTATGCGGCTTAATTTAAATTATGCACTAGACAAGAGCAATATGCGGCCTACAAAAAAAAAAGTTACTCAACATCCTGGAAAAAGCTAACACTCATAGGGAATGCAACATTTAGCAAACCATGTGAGATATATGCAGGAACAACATGGTTACCTTAAAGCTTTTACACTCACTATCCAGAGATCAGTTAGTGCTTTTGTCTGAAAATTTAAGGACATGACTACAGGGCCCTGAACGGACCCATTTCAATGTCCGTTGCTTATATCCTTACAAAACGTAAGCAGTATGGTAAAAAGACCACATCCCTGAACACAGAGCCACAGTACACATTGTTTTTCAATTCACGCACTGCAGTACCTCCAGGATTGGTGCACCAGATCCAAGCCCGGGGAAAACAAAGACAAGACTGGCAAACTCTGTAAAAGCGGCGCTAATGTGTTTGGGTGTGAATAAAATCAATCTGGCCAGTTTGCTACCACTTTGTCTTACTTTATTTAGTTATTTATTTATTTTTCCCACTTTTAACCTTTTATTCCCAATGCTGCACTTTGGAATTCAAATGTCATAAAAATACGACATTGCCAGCAAAAGTGTTTTTCTTTTTTGGATCCATTTTACAGGGAAGCAAATAAAGGAGAGGAAAGAGAGGGAGAACCGCTTCTTTAAGTCACGGTTTTCAGTAAGAGAAGAACTGCTAGACAGAAAGAGAGGGGAGAAGGAAAGAGTGTGGGGGGGCAGCTAAAGCGGCAGAGCAGAAGTGGACATGGTCTTGGTCTTCTCTGGGCAAGAAGGAAAAGACAGAGTCCTGTTACTTCACTGCCGCCCCGCCCGTCACAAACGCCAGGATCGCGAGCTTAATCTGTAGGCCATGGCGATTTCTTGCGTCCTGGGATGCATTTTCAAAATAAAAAAGTAGGGGAACGGAATGTTTGGAATTAAAGAAGTAGGGGAACGCCGTGCCCTGCCGATCCCGCACACTTCGACCACTGGGGCAGAGAGCAGACAGGGAAGAACGGTCTACAGAGCTCACATTTCAACACTGGTGCAATGGTGAAACAAAACACGAAAAGCTGCGTCTGTGAAGCAGGCACCGTGCTGAAAAAACAAAAGCAGCAACGTTTGTTAACACACAAAAACACAAGCTACTGGTTGGGAAATGCAAATGCAGTTGGAAACAAGAGGGTGCCGGGTTGATACACAAGCGGAGGCATGTCAAAACAACTGCGCAAGCGCACACTGGTCACAAAACGGGCTTATTGTATGTTGATGGCAGGGAAAACAGTTGCATCTTTTCTGCTGGTGCGTTTGAATTGCAAGGCTCAGAGCTCCCGTTGTGTCGCTTTCACTCATGGAGTTATTTTGGAATGTCATTGAAATGCTGGCGGCAGAACATACCATTGCACCAGCAGCTGGGTCACGCCGAGGCTCCGCCTGCACTTGCGGCCTAAAGTCACAGGTGGCGCTGCAGGCTGAAAAATGGTCCCCCAGTTGGCTGATGAGTATTCTCATGAAGTATCAGTTAGTACTTAAGGATGCAGAACAGATAGCATGAGGTGCGTCACGTTTGTCGGACTTTTTGTCCCCATTTTATGTCTGTCAGGGCCGTAGAGTGCTGGAAGGAACATAGCGACGCGGGCAGTTTATTATCACCCCTCTCACAGCCACTTCCATTTAGCGACAGACGGACATGGAGCCATTTTAGCGCCACGCGCCACAGAGGAACAATCGCGAGCCGGGGAATTGGTTTCCAAGAAATAATATCCCCTTCAAGGAAAGGGTGCCGTGATGCACAGTGACTGATATAGGAAATAAAGATAGGTGGCTAGACTGCGGCCCCTCGAGACACACCCGAGGTTGGAGTGAAACAAAGAATACGATGATAGCACAAAACAGGATAACAGATTGCAGTGCGGACGTGAACTGACAGTAAAACCACCAAGAACAAGCAACGGCCGCGCGGTCGCGAAAGTGACGCGGCCCCGCGGCCATGAAATGCGCTTAATGAGCCATGACGAGACTGCGATGTGAGCGCACCATGACGGGAGAGGAAAGCCTGATGGCGCCTCTGCTCGTCATTGTGCGCGTAACCGCACGCTCTATGCCGCCCAAAAAGCTGTGGTCGGGCTTTTTAAAGCCCACTCACTAAAAGTCTCGCCAGAGCAGCCCATGCGCTGGCTCAGGCGAGACCTAGAAAGGGTGGTCTTGCTTTAGGAAGAATTGTGACCACTCAGGAAAACATTTACCATTCCCTCAAACTCTGCATTTCTCCTAAAGACAATTACATGCACTACCCGCAAGAGGTAGTAAGATGGGTAAGATGAACTCCTGCAGCTAGGTAGGGCCTGATAAAAGGTACGGTGTTGCTAGGATATTGGACAGAGGTAGTCAAAGTTTGAAAGAAAGGATCATGAGAGGTCTTCCACAACTCATGGCCCACTTGAAATGTCCCTTCCCTCTAGGCCCCTTTGGAAAATTGGGACCCAGGAGCTAACTTGACTTCATGTTCAACTGCGTGCAACATTCTACAACAACCAGATACTTACCAAATTATCCATCTGATACTTGAAGCTCTGGTGTCAATCTCGAGAAGGAACATTAGTAAAATTCAGAAATGCACTAAGTGTCTGAAAGGTTTAGGTTCTATGCCTCTTTGAGACATGCATGGGGCAGTTCAAGGGTACCTGGTTTACAAAAACGCAGACTATCAACTAAAGGTTGTCGAGGTTTGCCAGATGACCACAAAATGACATTTTCAAATGCTCGCCTTTGAGATCCTAGCATTTAGCTGTAAAGTGAGCCATAATATGAGCAGGAACCTTGTCCTGTCACGCAGTGTTCACTGTTCCCGCCCCTCAACATTCCATCAACAAACCTGCAGTCACCCAACACCGCTATTAGCTCACTGCAGGACTCGTTAATCTGACAAGGAGACTACTATCCCATCCAGGTATCATCCCGCGCCATCAAAGAACTATGTACCGTAATACACAGGTACGAGAGGAGGCCCCTCAGGGCTTCCTTCCATCAATCTGAGGGTTATTTAGCCTTCAGTTAGATTCCTTTGAACACCAATCAGAGCATGAGTTAAAAAAAAAAAAAAAAAAAAGAAACAGGACAATGTAGAGGGCGTCTGGCATTTTCAAATATAGACCATTTCCATTTAAATTTCTCCATGTGTGGGTTTCTAAAGTTAAAATCTTAGCCCATCAATAGACTCATCTACTTTTTCAATCATCCAGAATAAGTTTTATTATAGATTGCTAACCGTGAGTATCGGGATGGATGGTTTTCACCGAGGGGTTCCGAGTGACATCAAATAGACAACAAGAGAAAAGCTTGAGTTGTCTATGTCGTCACTCATAACCCAGAGGTGAAAAACATCCTAGATATTCACTTTTTAGTCATCTATAATTTACTGTTATATATGTCACCCCACCTCCCCCGAATTTATCTACCCTGGCTTCCAACATATACCCAGGGGGAAGGAGTAATGCAGGAGTCATGTGTAACAGGGGCTGCCCTCCAAATGTTGGAAAGAAAAATATGGCTGCCTACCGCTCACCCTCAACACCTTTAACATATGCCCTCCCCCACCATCGAAAAATATATACCAGATCTCCTGACACCCATCCCCACCATCAACACCCTCTGATGATTGTTCACCCGACCCATACCCAAATATTAAATAAAAATACTGACGTACTGCCATTTACTCCAACCACCCTCTGCCCGACCAAAAACCCAAGCTCTCTGCTCTCAAACTAAGAGGTGAGAGCCAGCGCCGAGCAGACTGTGGCTCTGTGAGAGAAGCTAGTCAGTACAGGATTACTCGTCACCGCTGGTTTCCAGAGACCAGTGCTGGCTGGAGTGGAGGATGGTGCAGGCACCGTGCTGCCCATGTTCTGCCGCCTTTCTTGCGCCTCCAGAGACGTAGAAGAGGCAGAAGGTAGCAAGTTAGACAACCAGCCACAATTCCACCGCCATATTCCGGTGTCTGTAGACCCAGGTGAGTTGGCGACCTGAAGATTAACTTTTCCTAGTGACCCAAAATAGTGGGATAACACTTAGGTTACCGACCGCAGTGACTTCAATAACCACATTTTTATCCGGTTGTTCATGAAGAAGCTTCTTGTGAATACCATATAGAATTAAAAATGGGCGATCAGCAAGTAACTGGAATGTTTTTCACCCAGGGGTTCTGAATGAGATCAAAACCACCTGAGTGAAGCTCCAATGGTCTAGGGATATTATATATATATATATATATATATATATATATATATATATATATATATATATATATATATATATATTCACTGAAAAAAACATAAGTTTCAGGGGCGTTATAGTTAGCTGGACATTTCCCTCATACAAAACCATTGAAGTTCCCCCGTTCTAGTTAGTTCAGCTAACTACAACTCGCGCCCCCGCAATGCACTGCTGATGACGTCACATATTACATCACTCATGACCTGGTCAGTGACATCACTCATGACATCACTCATGACATCACTCAGTGTCTCTGTGTTTCTGTAAAGTATAATTTTGTTTTATATATATGCCAAGCTGTATTGGGGAATGAGTGGGTGTAGAAGTGTCTGGATGGAGGATTTAGTAGGTGCGTGACTGACTGCATAAGTGAGTGATTAAACGCATCTTACTGGTTGCATGGGTTAGTGACTAAACTGTGTGAATGTCTGTATGCGTCTGTCTGTTGGTGTGTAAGCGGATGCATGGTTTTGTGAATAGATACATGAGTGTCTATATAAGTTATTGATTGGTTGTCTGAGTATCTGTATGGGTGCCTGAGTGTTTGTGTGGGTGGGATATGTACGACTGTGCATAGATGTGTCAGTGGGTGATTCACTGGGTGCATGGTTTCAACACTAGGTCTGTGATGGACTGTATGGGTGGGTGAATAGGTGTATGGTTGTGTTATTGAGTGAATATATATTTCATTAGTACATGTGTAATTTACTACATATGTGAACAGGCAGTATATATTTATATTGGAGTACAGAAATGACTATAACTGAGAGTGTGTGATAGTGTGAGTGGCTATATGGATGAGTGTGTGCTTGTATCATTGATTGTATAAGACCATAAGAATGTGCTAGTATTTGTATGAGTAATTGAGCTAGTGTCTGTATAACTATAGGTGAGTAAATGGCAGTGTGATTAATTATTTGCATGACTGAGTACGTGTGTGAGTACCTCTATGGATGAGTAGCGATGTGTGAGTATCTATACAGGTGTATGAGTGCATATGATAGTCCTGTACTGAGTGACCATAAGTATGAGTGACTGTACGGGCGAGTGAGTGGATGGGTGTTTAGACCTATGACTCTGTGAGGGGGTATGTACTTATTGGTGTTGGAGTGTCTATGGTTTTGAGAGTGGCAGTATGTAATTTAGAGTGGGTGTATCAAATGTTATATTAAATTGTATGAAGATGCATAAAATGATCACATGAATGAGGTCATCAGTGATGTCATTTGAGATGACATCAGTGATGTCACTGGCCATGTCATGAGTGAAAAATTACCCTATTATTGGCAAAGAGGTGGGCAAGAAACCACAGATTGCTTTCAGGAAAGCACCATGTAGGAGGGACAGGCTAGTAAAAAGTGAGGTGGTAACAAGGAAGGAACAGTGGCTTAAACCGCAAAATAGGTTTACAAAATAGAACAAATATAAAGCTTGTGTTAACACAACAGAGATCATTACCCATTTCAACAAAAAGATCAAGATGAAAAGAGCCCTAAACTGCAAAACAGAGTTTGCTGTTTATGCCTTGTTCTGCCCCCATCCCAAAACGTATGTAGGGAGCACTAAACACAGCTGGTACATATAAGAGTTCTTAAAAACAAAGATGCTAATTATCCAACTGCAAGCTACTTCCAAGAATTTCAAGAGATTTCAAGCGAGCGACCATAATAAACTTAAGTATAGAGTGATACACTGCGTACCAAAGACAGTAAGAGGAGAAGGAGCGAGAGAGAAACAACTTATAAGGCTGGAATCTAGATGCATATTGGAGATGGACAATAGAGAACCCCATTGACTGAACATTGATGAGGAGATGTTTATATATTTATAAAGTTGCCTCAGTCTGAGGTGTCTGCAGCATTATGTGACCGCTATATTGGAGTGCAATTTTAAATCTTGTTTATATTTTCAGGACTACGACTTGGGTGAAGAGAGTAGGGAAGACAACATACAGATGGGAATTGATTCAAATTAACATAACGTCAGGAGGTGTCTCAGGATGCGATTTCAAATCACTTTTATATGGAGCATGCCCACTTGGGCTTTATGAGATACGTAATTTGCATTCCATGTACATAAAAGATAAATATCGAAGGAGAGGAGGCATGTCATCCCAAGCATCAGTTTAATATTATTTAATAATCTTTTGATAGTGTTCACTGCACTGTTTCAACCAATGGAAACATTTTTTGAAGAAAATATTAATGTTTACCAATATTTTGTATAGAATGTGTGTTATAAGGTGGCTCTGACACTATGGGCCGCCCGGATTTTTCGCTTTTTGAGCACCTAGTTGTTGAGCTTTTACTGTGGGGGAGCCTCATAAGTTGGGACTCACCCACAGTGAACTCAGGATGTAAGAGACTGCATGGGGATTTTACTGGTGTTCCCCTGGCTTGACCAGGCCACTGTTCAGCAGCTGGAGTAAGGGACACCGGGCTGGTTACATGCAGACACAAGTGTACATGCGTGTGCACACGTGTACGGGCTGCGCAGGGGAGATTCCTAGCGTGCGCAGTCCAGGAGCAGCTACAAAGTGAATGGTGTGGCAGGACTTATGCAGTATTGGGTGGTGACATGGAATAGGCTTTATACACTGGACAGAAACATGCCAGGGAAAGTCAGTGTGTCTTACTGTTTTTTCACTTCATTATTTCCCTATGGGAATGTGGAGCCAGGGGCTAGATTAACTTCCATTAGGCCTACAGATTCCAGACACGCACTTAAGTCCAATTTAGCAAATGTGAAAAGAAGTATTCTGCAGAGTCCAAAGTCATATTTGTACTGCTTTTGGGTCATCCAGAACTGTCATATTTCTCTGAGCCAGCCATGACCAGACCCAGGCTGAGGGCTGACCTCAGCTGGATGGATTGATAACCTTTCTTCCACAAGCTAGGGCCTCCTCTCCACTGCAGGAGAAGTGTAGTTGCCAGGAGTACTTCTTTTGAAGGGACTGTAAGTCACATGTGTAAGGAAATGTCATAGGCCAAGTGGGGCTATGTTGCCAGACAGTCCTGCTAGGGTGTCTGGCTGTATATGCACAATCCTGTGATTTCATCTGTGATGCCTTTAGGGGTTGTAATTGCAATGCATTCAAATGATCAACCAAGGTGATGAGTACTGTCATTCTAAAGTGTGCATAAACATGGATTCTTGCTGCTGCGCTTAGGTGAAGTCCCCAGACTGCTAGCCCTTAAGATATAGAGGTGCATATTTATGGTCAGTAGGAGATGCTCAGTCAGGGTCATGTGTCACCAAGTCAGGTTTACCACTTTTTAATGCTTGTTGAGGTAATGGGGTGGGTCGCCACTGGGATGGTGCCAGTGCGCAAGGCCCTCGCTCCAGGTTATGTTCAACTATCTGCATTGGGGGCAAGTTGATGTGCATACATGGGAGTGGTGGTACTAGACCCCACCACCCCTTTGTGGTAGGGGTGGAGATGTTATGCAATGTCACAAAGTAATTCCAACAGCTTATGTATATTTGTAAATTGGTGCATAGTATTGAGTAGTGTGTGTGTTTAATTACTGTACTCTTACTTTTATAAAGCAAAGTACAGACTGGACAATCAATTATTGAGTGTTATTTTTGCGCACCTGCAAATGGCGATTACTAGCCCACACCACCTCCCTTGAGTAAGCCTCAGACTGCTCTGCAACGCTACCCTCTGAGAGTCAGGCGCTACAATTGGGTGTTTGGTTCCCAGTGAAGGACAAATGTAGTCATGTTATTTGTGCAGGCCTCACAGATGCTGCCTCGTTTTCCAACAATGTGTATGAAGAATTCTATATTGGAATTGCAATATATTATGGTTAGCTCATTGTGAGATAGTGGCACGCTATTGAGAACAAGACTAGCCTACTTGGGCATTATGGGAAAGGAAAATGTTAGATTACAAACATAGTATATATAGATAGAAGTGATGACTGCCATATAATGACCATTTCAGTTTAATTACATTATACTATTTGGAAGCGTGCAAGTTTATATATGGGTTTGAATATTAGATATATACTTTTTTTAAAGTATTAATTTTGCTTTTTAATTCTTAATCATTATTTGGCACATATAATGTTATAAATAGAACGATGGTTGTAAGGTTATATGAAGGAGTATTCCATTTAAAGATGGCGATGTAATTCTGAAAATGAGATTAGTCCATTGTGTGTGTCAGTACTCATATTGTACATAAAATTATGTGAAAAACTGGCAGTCAGCATCGTGAACAAGGTGATTCTCGCCAAAACGCATTGGTTTATTTCCACATTTGCTTCACTACCCTGGAGTGCCGTTTTTGCTCTACATTACGGGAGGAAGGAGTTGCTGAGATTGACAGTCGGGTGCAAGGGTTCACATGTGATAGATATACATAGATATATCCAGTTTGCCACTGGGTGGTTATAGTTAGGTCAGTTGTTCCATAGTAAAAGTGGTTTTAGTGTTGGTAATACCGTTGGCCCCGATTGACTAATTTACACGAAACTTTCCAAAAGGTGCTACTTTTTTACTAGTTTGTACATGGAAAGTTTCAGGGGTGATCTTTCAAGTGAGCTATGAAAAAAAATGAAAAAAAGGGGGTGGGTCTTAAAATGCAAAATTGTCTTGCATTTTCCATAGACCCCTTTAGGCAGGGCTACAGCAAAGAACTGCTGAATGGAATTACACCAAATTTAGCAGGAAGCAAGATCTTAAGTCTGCAGATTGTTCTTTTTGTGATTTGGTGTTAATACTTGCAGCAGAGAGTCTTGAAAGAGCGCCAATTTAAAAATGGAGCATTTTCATTGGCCAAGGGAGCTCTTTCCTTGGGCCAATTCGCTCCTGCAGGAGTCAGACTCCAGCGGGAGTGGGCACTCGGATTGGATGCCAGCAACATGAGAAAAATGTTGCTGGCAGACACTACAGGAATCAGGGACTTCGCCACCTGTCTTGAAGTAAAAAAAATTAAATAAAAATAACATAAGAGGAAGGGTAGGGCCACCATGTCCCCCCGAGGCTCCATGTGCAGAGGGACCCATAGGGATCCCTGGGACCAAAAAAATATAATTTTTTTTGCCGCGATACTGCAGGACTCCCACCTAATAAAGCTTGGGGCATGTGTCGCCCCTCCCCTTTAAAGTGAAAAAAGCCCTTCCCCTTTTAAAAAATACATGCCCCCCTCCCCTGATTTCTTGCATTTTGCCCCAGATGGCGGTTCCCGGGGCCGAAGGCCAATCTTATGCTTTCAATGGCAAAGGCCATGGACAGCGTGGGGTTGGCGATCTGCTGGGGATTTGGTAGCAGTGCCTCACATCAATTATGTCATTTTGGAGATATATATAGTTATAGTTAGGACCATATTTCTATAGGAAAGGCCTTTTTTGACTTGCCCATATCTTTGGCGCCATTTGACAAATCTTTTCCAAAAGAAGTGCGCCGGTGATTCTAGTTGTGTGTGAAAGTTTCGGGGTGATCAGTCAAGCGGGGGCCATGAAAAAGTGTTTACCGTTTTAATTGCCATAGGGATTTTGGACACGACTACAGCCTGAACCACTGGACGGAGTTACACCAAATTTGGCAGAAAGCTAGCTATTGGTACAGAAAGAGCCCTTCTTGCTTTTTTAATGCATACTTTTTTTGATACAATCATATTGTGTTTTACTGCTATCGGGAGCAGGGTTAACAACTGACTCAATTGTAGACAGTTTCTACAAAAATATGTGGCAGGGCCATGGTACCACTTAAAGGGGCCACTGCAGCTTACACCTCTCACTGCCCCTGCCAATGCTGCAATTTGGCTCTATTAATGGCTTGAAAGCACTGCTATTATCATTAAGTCCATATTGTATTGCTAAACGGATGTGCTCTGCTGAAAAGAGGCAGGCAGCACCACCCTGTGGCGAAGGTCATCAAAAAAAGTGCTGGTGTTAGGAATTAAGTGCTGAAGCCGAGCACCGGAAAACACTGGCACCAATTAAGCAATGATTGTGTCTAAAGTTACACGCGCAATTTCAAAATAATATGCTGTTACACGTCAAACCACTTAGTACATGTATGAAGAAAATAAAGGGGCCTTCACAGTAATTTTTGACCCAGAGCGCTCTACGCGACACTCGAGTAAATGCCCATGGGTCTCTACAAGGACAACGGGCATGGGTGCATTCAAAATATTTCTGATGGTTGTAGGAGGTTCGACAATGGCACTGCTGCTCAGGGTGCATGCTGTTCTAGGAGAAGTACGTGGCATGGGCAGGACATGAGTAGAGTGCAGTTTGGAGTACAACATGCACATGCTAAAGGAGAAGGGGTACAAGATACAGACGGTGTGTTTGGCCCAGGCATGAAGTGGAGTGTGAAGGGCACCAGTAGAGGTAGGAGACGGCCATAGAAGGATACATAGGTTATGAAGATTAGTGGAAGGATATTTGGGATTTAAAAAATGCCAGGCCTTGCTCACTTCTAATATCAGTGAAAAGCCTTCCACTGCAGTTGTGCGTAGGTGTAGTGTAAAGCAAAGGACGAATGTGCTTTAAAGATCCTTCCCACTGGCACACGTGCGCATGGGCTCCTGAGGAATGGGCAGTCCAAGCAACAAAGAATTACAAATTTAAGCAACCCACGCGACCCACAGAGAAAAGAGAGCTGCCTCTTAATTTCTAATTTCAATTGTTGAGACTCAGTAAAACAATAAAAACACGGAGTTGCTTGCCGAAGTTGCAGTAAAACTGGAAGAATGACCTAGTAACTTATTAAAGTCACCAAGAGCGACAGAGACCATTAAGGCCCATTACTGCCTCGTAAACCAATTCACTAGCCCCGTAAATACATATAATGCCCTGTTAATTGCAGTCTGGTTGCTAATGCTTGATGTTTTATTGTGTGTCTACTACAGGCATTCCCCAAAAACAAACTCAACCGGTACACCTAAAAAGCGCCCAAACAGGCCACGGTCGCCCTACAAATGCAAGGGAGAGGCACATACCTGATCCCAAAATTCATGTCCGATTAAACTTTTCCGTAGTCAATCATCTGCACATATTTGACTTTATTGAATAGACACGGACAAGCTTAAATATTTTTATATTTCAGAATCTCTGGAGTGTTTTGGAATAAAAACAATCTCTCCTATGATTATTTTTTCACTGGGAAACCTAGGATATGTATTTTGTGTCTGTCTGTCAGAATCTTACAGGGTGGTGGTATTTGATTAGATGGAGCAGTTTGGAGACTGAAGCAAAAGGAACCATTGGACGGAATGCTGAACAATGCAAACATTCAGTCTTGACCCTGTGCCTCATGGGAACAGTCCAGCCCGAACTGCCAAGCCAGGTCCTCCCTGAATCGGAAAAAAGCATCCTGGGACCGGTTTCGGAGCATCACCCCTCATCAGCCAGGATAGCTTGAATCCAGAATTACTTTCATCCTTTGTCTTTTCTAAAATCTATTATACACATGAGCACCCGTTTTTTCCCCTCCTCTTGGCGCAACCTCCCTACTACTGCCCGTCTACTCTGTGCTTTTTGATACTATGAATAAAATAGACGTGTTTTCGTTTTAACAGTGGGTATCTACAGTTTTCTTTTGTTAGGTGCATCATATATTAATTTCTGCATGTGAACTGCTTTTTGAATTATAAAGAGTCTTTGACCTATTGCGAGAGATAAAGAGTCCTAGGACCAATTGTTGTTTTATATCGTACGATACCCAGGTCCACGGACACTTATTGGGTTACCCCATTAGCTTATAATGGGCATTAGGCTATTGAGCACCGTCTATGAAAGAGTCTCTTAACATTAAGTACATCAACTAATTTGGTGGAAATAGAAAGTAAATGTTAAGTAGTCACTGAAGGGAAAGATGGTAAACAGCACTGCCAACTTGCTCTCCGCTGTCATTCTGCAGCATCTTGCTCCATGCTGCTAGCTTTCCAACAGCTTATGTTGTCTAAAAAGTCCAACAGGAAGGCAAAGCGAGAGCATGCGTCTTGTCACGGGTAAGAAAAAGGTTATAAACTACACTAGGCTAACACACCATCTCCAGATCGCGAAGAGATGGGATTGCATCCCCTTCCTGATGGAACACCTCTGGCCCCCCTTGAAGGCCTGCACCATCTTCAAAACCAGATGCATCATTTGCAAAGCAATCGCAGCCTGCATCCAGACCAAACTTCTAAGCGACTCGCCATCACTGGTACCATCTTCAAAACCAGATGCATCATTTGCAAAGCAATTGCAGCCTGCATCCAGACCAAATTGCTGAGAGACTCGCCATCACTGGTACCATCTTCAAAACCAGATGCATCATTTGCTAAGCAATTGCAGCCTGCATCCAGACCAAACTTCTGAGAGACTCGCCATCACTGGTACCATCTTCAAAACCAGATGCATCATTTGCTAAGCAATCGCAGCCTGCATCCAGACCCAGCTTCTGAGAGACTCGCCATCACTGGTGGATCTCAGCACACCCACAGCCAGGACACCCTCCGACTGGAGGCAAAGAAGTGTGGCAAAGAACAAGTCCACAGGGCTCTTCTTTGTAACCAGGGACTACACATTGGGACCGCCCCAGCCCTGCTGATCGGGAAAGAGTTGAACCCATTTAAAGAACACTACATCAGGATTCAGGAGTAGCACACTTCTGCTTCCACAAGTCAGCTAGCTCTTCTATCACTTGTTGATGGTATCGGTGTCCTGGCCTTTGACTGTGCAGATCACTACACAGTCTTTTAGTTAGGTCTCGCGATATGAAAACAATCTACATGCATGCTAAACACTGGAGCAGCACTTTAAAGTCACCGTATTGATTTTAAATCCACTGACACAAAATGGAGGCAATGCTGGGCTAGAGATATGCCACGTTTTCAATCAGAAGAGAATCCAATTTCCTTCTATGGTTTGGTACTCCATGTGACTTTGGCTCAACAACTTTTTTGGAGCTCCATAACGGTTTTTACACGTTTGGACAAATCCTGGGTATCCATATTTTATAAACGTTCAGCTTGGCTATAAATGATCATTGTTTAACGTGGTCTTTGACAACTCACTTGACTGGGGAAGGAAGGGCTTCACTCCTAGAGTATGGAGGAGGAAACATGGCCACAGTAGTGCTTTTAATCTGTTCATGCGCACAGAAAGATGGCTGAATGCACAGAGAAGCGGTCACGCACTAACGTCCATGCGGCTGCTGCACTATCATCCACCACAGAGCAGGATAGGAGTATGACTGCTCTTCGCTACTTTCTGACCCCCATAGATGGGTATCCCAGGATAGAAGGATTTGGGATAATAGGTGCCTGGTAACTATGGGTTGTAACTGTTCCCACCATTAGCCAGGATGTTGCCTTTTAAAGCCATACTGGGCCCAGCAGTGTTTCTAAATCTTGTGGTGCTCAAGCAGAACACAGAGCAGATCCAGGAGTTTGAAGCACCTTGTACCACCTAGTCGACCATTTCATTGATATGCCCCGGGCACACTGGTAGTTAAGGATAAATTAAGAGGTAAGGCCAGTAGTGACTTGAGGTAGTCATTGAACATGAGGGGAGCAATGGTTGAACCATATAGTGTGCCACCTGTTTAGCTCAATGGGTCAGAGAATGGGGGGGGGGGGGGGGGGGGGGGGAGTGAGATGATGAGCATTTCAGAAAAGTTACTTGAACTTCTATGCCATCAAATCCCCAAAGGAGTGCAGATTGGTGAACAACAACAAATGCTGAGAAGCATTCAAGTGGGAATGCGGCCACTCCTTTTGAGTCAACCATTGTTTATGCTATCAATGTCGATTCATCGCTACATCCAGGAAGTAATCTTATTTTACAAACTACTGGCAGATTAATACTGCTAATGAATGCCAATAGTTTATGTGAAGTATTCAAGTTGGTAGGTGTTAAAAAAAAAAAAAAAAGAAGGAGCAGCTTCGCCATGATTTCATGTGGGGCGATAGGAGGGATGGACAATTGAGATAAGATGCTCTCCTTTTTCCTTTGAAGATGTGTTTTAAAGTCTTGTGCTTTATTTTTAATTGGTCAGTCAAAGAGTCGTGCAATTCATGAGAGAGTGGGTCACTTTGCAGCAGATGAATTCTGGAATTCGTTGCTGATTTTATGTTGTTCCCTTGATGGGCAAAAGGCTGAGATGTGGAACAATCAGTGGGACAATCTTTGTCTTTTCCAACACAATTAAAAAAACTCTGGAGTAGCACTCGATTGCTAAATTATTGTTGTGAAAATTCTTCTAGACTCTAAAGCATTTGCAGGTTCTTTCAGTTTGATTTTAGTGCTTTTTAGGTCGCAAACTACCAAGACAGCATAGCTGTCTTGTTTGCTAAATACATTTTGGGAGCATTCAGAAAGGTGACCTAAGAATGGATTCTGCTCCTTGATTGCCATTGGCTTTGTGGTTTGTAATTTACAGTTTCTTGGTTTCCATTTGCTGATGTTAATTGTTTTAGGCTGACCAGCTTGAGATCGTAACTTCCCTTGCCCAAAACTCTCTTTTTTTTTTTTTTTTTTACAGAATTCTTCCGAGTTATCCCTTTTTGTAAACAGGCCTGTAAATCTTATTTTTATCTTGTCACATTTGCTGTGCATTCAAAGACAGAATTCAAATGTCAGGCATGGTCTTCCAAGGGAACCAGCTTACTTTTCTTTCTCCAACTTCAAAGTGAGAGGATTTACGTGACAATCCTGCTGGATACTGGGGGTAGGAAAGGTTTTTTTTTCTAGCACACAGCAACATTTAAATGAACTGTGTATTTCAGAATATATCAGAATTAGGAACATAAATGAAGCACATTGTTATTTTTGAAGTGTGTTGGAAACAAATACTTTAATATAATCAAAACAAATCATTACACTAGGTGATGCAATTTCCACATATTTTCGTCTGTGCAAGGTATAATTTTATTAGTAAAACTTTGTCTGTAATGGCATGAACACTCCACACTCCACACTCCACACTCCACACTCCACACTCCACACTCCACTGTATACTACTAATCTACACTACTGCATTCTACGCCACTTTACTCTACGGCATTACACTCTATGCCACTGCACTCTACCCTGTACCACTCCACACCACTTCACTCGACTGCAACAAACTGCTCTGTGCCACTGCATTCTATGCCATGCTACGCTTAACCGCTGCACTCTATGCCATGCTACGCTTAACCACTGCACTCTAAACCAATGCACTCTTCTCTGCAACACTGCAATCTCTGCCACTGAATTCTACACCACTCTACTCTGCACTACTCCACTCTACGCCACTGCACTCTACTCTGCATCACTCTATGCCACTAAACTCTACTCTGCACCACTGCTCCATGCATCACTCCACTCTGTACCACTCTAATCTAGGCCACTGCATTATATGCTACTGAATTCAGTGCCACTGCACTCAATGCCACAGCAACCTACACCACAACACTCTTCAGCAATGCACTCTATACTAGTCCACTCTACTCTGTCACTCCAGTGTATGCCCCTCTATGCAGCTCCACTCTATGCCACTCAAATATACAACACTCTGCCAATCCACAAACCTCTACACCCCTCTTTGCCATTCCAATACACAACACTCTCCTCAGTCACTAAATTGTATCCATGCTAAACAGTAGCCACACTAGTGTACAATATGGCTAAGACACATTGGCAAAGCCAAAAGCTCTTGCATAGGTGAAACCAATTGGCTTTGCCAATGTTGCTTTCCTCAGGTGACGTTAAGCAATATTTATTGGATGGTTTATGGACTGGGATGCACTTGAGTGGTAGGTGAAAGTCAGTTGTCAGATTTTAATAGTCTGTTGAACTGCTGCTGAGCTGGCGCTCAAGGAGGAGGTTAGTGTGTGGCAGGAACTTGATATATACAGTTTACAAGGAATCAGTTGGAGTGACTATTTTTCCCTGATTCATCATAGGTGTGCAGTGAGATTTTAAGAGGCGTCTTCTGTAGATGGAACCGGCATCAGTTTAATGAGAACACAGAAAGGCAAATATGGCAACTAGTGAAAGAGTGCCCAGGAAACCAAATACAATCAACAAAACCAAGGCATAGGGAGCCCACATGGTCTAATGACCAAGTTATTGATCATAGTCCCATGAGACTCCTTGGGCCACAGTTGTCATCTACTTGAGGCATTGTTAAAACAGGCTGGCTACCAGTAGTCGTATACATCATTCAGAAAAACTACCAATAAGGCGGCTGAATGCTGAATTCTTCACTTAAAGTGTTGGCACAATAAGCTCCATTACCTTAAGCTCCCTTGACATTTCACAACAGTATGCAGAGTCAGCAAAATTGCTTGTAAATCAATTTCCATTGCATCTGAATATTCAGTCACGCTCTCCAGCGGTGAGGAAATCCCTGGGATATCAATCTACAATTATCTGCGGCAGCTCCAGGGGAAGAGCCTTCCTCAGCCTGTCCAAGACATTGATATCCTTGCCAAGCATGATGCAGAAACGTGTCCACACCTCATGGAGCACTGTATGTGGAGCGGTGCGGTGCGTTTCTACATTCACTTTGACAGGGTTTAAAGCTGAATGACTGGCTATACTTGGGATACTTGCCAGAGGCAAAGACGGCACTTTAATGTACACAACATCATGTGAGGTTCCTGTCACCTACAGCCTCTCAATCAATGCAGCAGATGTATATTAGAAATGAAAGCACCAGGTGGCAAAGGAGTTCCTTGCTGGACCCTGTGCCACGGTGTAAAGGTAAAGCAGTTTTCTTCTCAGGACTGCCACCCACGCTTCGGATTTCAATAAAAGTCCCACACAGGATCCCCCCCCCCCCATCTGACTGGAATAAACGCCCCACACTCTTGGAAATCAATGTGGATCCTACACTAGCCAGGAAAAGCTGCACCCAATGTACGTGTGTTCAATTCTCAGTGGAACAGCCGCACTAAACCCAAGTTTACCCAGTGATCAGCTTTAGTAGAGACACACACTTATGGATACCATCTGATATACAGAAGAAGAGTTTAAAAAGGAACTCAAATGGTAAAGTAGTCAACACGCTCACTTATTTTTACACCTCGCTCTTGCAAAAGACATTATTTTCTATCAGAGGCCCGTTGCTTACCACTAGCTGGCTTCACTCATTTGCTAGCTTTATATTGGTCAGCTACTCCTTCTTGCATTTGCTCTTCCCCGCGAGCATGGACGCATTACCCCTCGAGCATGGATGCATTACTTGATTCCCTCCACTGCTCACTCTTGTAGGCGCTACTTTTTCTTTGTGGTCAAGGTTTCTAAGATAGTGTGTGTTTTGCAGCTGTGTACATCGAGTACTTTTCCTCCCTCTGTGTTTTTCCAGCCCTCCCCCCTTCCATTGTCCAAGATGCTTGCCCTGACCAACCGTCCATCTTTCCGTTGTCTTTGTAACTTGTCCTGCCCTCCCTCCTTGGTCTGTGTTGCATGCCCCCACTCACACTCACTCACTCCTTCCATTGTCTGTGCTGCTTGCCCCATCCGCCCTCCCTCCATCATATGTGGTGGTTGCTGCCTTCCACCTGCCCTCCTTTCATCCGTTTTCCCTGCTGCCCCTCCCTCCGTTGTCAATGTTTCTCCCCCAAGCGTCATATTACAAAAAAAACTATGACTCAGACTCCACTCGCAGTGTCAAAGTGCTTTTCTTTCCCCCACATCCTAAGCTGTCCCAGTTCTTCCTCCCTCAGTGCTGCCTCACTAAAATACAAAAACAGTGATGTGACGCAGCCAGTGCTGGCTGTGTCATACCGCTTCTTTTCCCAACCCCCATTTTCCATGTAGCCTGTCGTTCCTCCCTTCAAGATTAAAAAAAAAAAAATACTGGCTGCATCAGAATGCTTCTTTAAAACTTTCAGCCATGCTGCATAGCAGCCGTGCTGTTGTACAGCATGGCTAAAAACACATTGACAAAGCCAAGACCAATTGGCTTTGCCAATGCTTTCTTCCCCTTAAGTTGTTCAATAAAGAACATTTGTAGCTCTAAAGAGCCACAGAGTGAATTACTGGGTGCACATTTATGGCAGTAGGACCATTCTGAACATGAAGTTGTAGCTCGCAGAAGAAGCCTTCCGAGTAGTTTCCAGCCTTGAGTTCATTTTTAACTAAGAACGGCAATAAATAAGTGTTTCGTTTTGCTTTTAAAGGAAAGGATTGTTCATTTTACATTATTATGAGCTGTGCTCCACTTAGATTTATGACCCATGTGGGTCACAGAGGCTCAGAACGGAAGCACTAATGTATTTAATTCTTAAATAAAAGTTGTTCTCAACTCAATATTGGTGCATGAGAACAAAATGATATTTCTGAATGCTTTTAAATGAGACAAATTTAAAATAAAGAGTTGACTTAATGATTCAGTTAACCCTTCATTTTAATTTTCTCCCTCTTTCAAAGTGTCACATTTACAAACAGCAGGCAATTGCTCCCAGTAGCTGGTAGATACAGTGCAATATTTATAACTGAAAAATTGTCATTTTCTTTTAATTTGGATACATTTCAAGTTAAGACAAACGTTTCTATGAAACACTGTCCGAATGTTTTTCTCTACTTTAAAGTAAGCCAATTAAGTCCTAATGTTGTTTGAAGCATGCTTCATTTTAAATTACTCAGATTTAAACAATTGACTGGATTTTCCTGTTTCAAATATGGCACCATGTCTACAGGTCACTGGGAGTAATATGCCTGTTTGGAAGACACAATGACAGGGAAGAAATATACAAATTATGAGTTTTATGCAATGCATAAAAACAAAGTTAACCCTTAATTGAATTTTCTTCCATTTCAACGTGTTGCATTTACACATAGGAGGCCTCTTGCTCCCAGTGACTGGTAGACACGCTGCCCTTTTTATAACTGAAAAATACAGCCATTTGTTTTTTAAATAGGAGAAATTTAAAGTGCAGAAAAATGTCCCCTATTTTGAACGTTTTTGTAGAAAAAAATGTTTGCACTTTAAATTTCTCCCATTAAAAAAAGAAATTAGTATACCTGTAACAATCCCACATATACCGAAAGGTATGTCCTGTGTTACAAGTAAATATGAGACAGGCTCTCAGTCACCCATACACATGTACCCCATTCATTCACACACATGTTCATGCATTCCCACAGACCACACACTCACTGACGCATATGGCAGTTCTATCAAAGTACCCCACAGAATTT